>NC_052614.1:50361626-50572898 GCF_016545825.1 Eucalyptus grandis
TCAGGGCCAAGTGCCAAAACTTGGCATGGAGGGACACTTAAGTACCGAAAGTTAGGAAAGTGACACTTAAGTACCAAAATCGGAGTAAAATGGATCACTTAAGTGCCATTTTGTGAAAATCCGGCCAAAAATGCTGATGTGGCAATTTTTTTGCGAAATAAGTGCAAAATCAGCGTTGTTTTGCACGCCGACGTGTCAGCTAGAAAATACAAAAACGTCATTTTTTGTGCTAACGTGGTAAAAATAATATAAAATTAATTAATTAAATTTAAAACTAAATTTATTTAAATATTTAAAAATAAAAATACTAATATTAAAAATAACTAAAAATAATTAAAAATAATAAATAAGAGGAAGGGGGCGATTGAGGGTCGAGCCCACGCATTGCCGCCGCCGTCAAGAAGGGCCGACGATGGAGGGGGAAGGTCAGCCCGGGTCACAGGGCCCCGGCCAAGGGGCCAACGACCCGGCCGACGGCGGCGAGGACCGCGAGCCCCTCACCCCCGATCCGGGGCGAGGGCTGCGGCCTCGCCCAAATCCTACGAGAGGATCGATAGCCCTCTCGGCCGAGCCAAGGGCCGCCAGCCCCACGCCGGGATTTGGGTGAGGGTCGCACACCCGGCCAGCCAAGGGCTGCCGCACGCTGGGTTCGCCTCGAAGCGGGCGGTGGCCACAAGGCTCGTCAACCCCCATCGACTTTAGGCGAGGGTCAGGCCCGCCCAATCGGGGTCGCGCGGGGCCCGTGCAACCCCAACCGCCCTCCTTTTGCCGCCAACCGCTAGCCCTTCTTTCCTAGCGGCGGGAGGTTGACGCAAGTGAGAGCTTAGCCCTCGGCCGCCCTTCCTTTTTTTAATTAATTAATTAATTACTTATTTATTTAATTATTTAAACCTTTTTATTTTTATTTTTAAAATTTTAAATAAATTTAGTTTTAAATTTAATTTAATTAATTTTTATATTAATTTTCACCACGTCGACATTAAAACGACGCCGTTTTTAGCATTTATTTCTACGGAAAATCGTCACATCAGCATTTTGGCGGAGTGGCACTTAAGTGATCCATTTTGCTCCACCTTTGGCATTTCAATGTCACTTTCCTAACTTTTGGTATTTAAGTATCTCTCATTGCCAAGTTTTGACACTCTAGGTGTCCGGCACTCGCTTTTTATACCACGGTTGAATTGGCTTAAGTGGATCTTAAACTCCACCAAAGTTTGTCCTATTAATGTGCGAACTATTTTTCATACCTCTAGCGTATATTGCGGCTTTTGTCTTCTTATGACTAATTTTACTTTTTAAATTTTTGGACTCCTTACTTGACGCCAAAGATTTAACTGAGGCTGGGCACGGCTTCTTGCTTGGGCATGCATGGCCTGAGCATGCCAGGATCGGCACATCATTTTGTCGGCCCATGTGTCGGGGCTTATTCATGGTTGGCCTTGGCCCGATTTAAAAAAAAAAAAGTTCAAAAATCTAATTTTTGTTAAAAAATATAAAAAGAAAAATAATGAGAAAGTTGATGAAAAACACTCATTAAATTATACCAAATTAAGTACAATTACATCTTCATACAATTTGTAAAAAAAATCACACACAAAGTTGCACCAAAAGAGAATGTAATAAGTAGGTAGTTTCAGCATTGTGTCCTCACTATAATTGGATGATATGGTATCATTGTTATCGTCTTGCTCATGCGGGTCGCATTCTTCTGCAGTTTCTTACAAAAACTGATCATGCCGTACCACTACAAAATTTAAAACTTTTGCAGATTGTTGACTTCCCGAACTTTGCTAACGGTCTAAGTAAGAAAATTAGTGGTTCAAGATGTCCAATTGGGCGAGTCCTGTTTCTTGACTAAAAATCAGTGTAATGTCCCTAGTATCTCAATTGCAAATAGAATTAGGCCTTTAAGTTTTGAATTTTCTGAAAAATGGCCAAAAGTTGAATTTTTTTTTTTTTTATCAAACATTCGACTGCAAAATCAGAATTCATTAGTTTTTTATATCTCTTTTTAGACATTTGAAGGATGGTGAATTTAGAAATTTTCAATATGATTCAGGAAATTTCAACCCATGGAGCCGGTCAAATATTTAGAGCATGATACTTGGCATGCAAAATTGGATTTACTTAAATTCACACCCTGCGCCACTTGATATGACCATACAAACCCTAAAGAAAAAAAAATAAATCATATTCTTCGAGCCATTTTGGAGGTGGCGGCACGTGTAAAAGAAGAAACAATCCCTCTTTTTATTGGTCGAGTTCTTACGAGCACGTAGGGGAATACGCCATTATTTTTCAGAGAGAAGAGTGAGAAGAAAATCCTCCTCCAAAAATTGCCTCTCCGGGTTAGCCACCGAATGACACCACCGTATACCGTTCACCATCCTCGATCGACACACCTCCAGTCGCTGGCCAATACAGAACAGAGAGGGACATGAGAAGTCCTCCTGCAAACCAGTCCCCGACGTCTTCCATCTGTCTTGAGCACGGCTGATCATCGCTTGTCACCGTCAGCTATAGTTTCGAAAGGTTGCCGAACGTGCTCTGCTCTGCTCTGCTCGCTTTCATTGCTAAAAGTCAGATCTTTTCGTTGGCCAGGATTCTGATCCTCAACGACAACCAAAGCTTCCGATCCAGTTACTGATGACAGTTTCGTTTCGATCCATTAACAAAGGTGATTATTGATGAGCAAAATGAGCAAGAGAAATTTTTTTTTCATTGTTCAATAAAATATTTAGTCATGGATTGTTATCAACGATAAAAATATTTTCCGCTCACTAATTTTTATAAATGATATAAAAATTAATCTTTGGAAATTTTTTTCAAATCACTTATTTGTTGTGAAACAATGCATCAAAAGCAAATTGCACCTTAATTTTAATTTTAGTGCAATACATCTGATCTGGCGTGTGCGGCCGCAATTGTACTTGCAAAGCGACATTTTGGTCATTAATCTTTAACAAATTTTTAAGTGAAATATGGTAGACGACATTTCTCTAAGAGAAAGAAAATTACATATTAGCAATCTATTTATTAATCTTTAAAAATTTATTGTGGTGGCTATATCCGGCTAGAGCCCAAAATTAGAATTTCGTACGAACTTGTCTTGGCGCGACATGCCGACTTTAAATTAATAAGCACAAGTTTTACATACTTTATATCAAATTAATTTAGTCATTATATTATTCTTAGTAAAGTAGATCGGTTGTTTAAGAAAAACTTAGCGGTAAGATTGACTGAAGTTCCAAAACATTATATCAAATATGGATCTAGAAATTTGAAATCTAAATTCATATATTAAGTGAGATTATAATTTGGTATTTCAATTTTCTCGTGTATTTATAATAAGCACACCAAAACAAGGTTGCAAAACTAAATGATCTAGACGATAAACAGTTTTACATCTAGAATCAGATGTCACTCTCATACTTTTTATTAGTAAAACTACATGATGGTCAATTAAATAGCAATTATTCAGTTGATAAGTTGGCAAATAGAAATTATAAGTTAAAGTGTTTGTTAATATGATGTAAATATACGTTTTGCGATTAAGTGCAGTTAAAGAATGTGCAATGAAATGCATACCAAAAATATATTTTAATTTTCTTTGAATAAGTTGGATCGTTATTCAATGGGCTTAAGCTGTCCACCCATGTGATTTTATTTATTTTTTATTTTATTTTGTTTTAAATAGGTATACTTGGGAAATCACCATTTTAAACATTTGCCCATGCGCCCGGCCCACGGGAATAGGGCCCGTGGATGGGGGAAGGTATAAAAGGGAGGAGAGAGAGAGAAGACACCATTTTGGCCATTCTAACGTACGCTTCTCACTCTCTCTTTCCCTCCAAACGCTTAAGGCACGTTGTTTCCCTTTAAGGCAAATTGACATCATCGAATCAGAATTTCTTCCTCGGTCTTTAGCATTGGTGTCTAATCTGTGGCTAACAAGGTACGCTCGAATCCGTGGTGTGCTTTACGATCGGTGATACGTGTTATTTCCGGGCTTCGTCTTCCGCATTGATTTAGGGGTTCAATTCAGTATCGAATCCGGTTTTCGAGAATCCGTTATTTCCAACATTGATATCAGAGCCCTAGTTCACGTTTTCCCGATCAATTTGATGTTTTTTGATTGATTTTTCGCGAAAAATTTTCGGCCATACGGATCGGGGCGAGAAATCCCGACACCCGAACGTTGTTCAGCCATTTTTCTGAGTTTTCGTAAGTCGAAATAGTTTTCTGAACACATGGGGAAAAAGGCAACGTCGAGACGAGTCCGACGACACGTCGCACGCCGCCGAGAGACACCGCATGCGCCCACGCGCTAGAAGGCGCTGCACGTGGGCGCGACAATGGCCAGCGCTGGCAATGGCGGTGCGCCACGCGCCGGTGACGAACCGGCACGTGCGCACCAGCAACCGGCAAAACGACACGCGCTGGTCGGCAAACCGACGCGTGCTGACGTCACTCGTTGACGTCATCGTGACGTCACCCGACGGTCGGCAATCGTCGGGATGACGACATTGATGACGTCAGCACGTCGGTTGGTCGGCGGGTCACCAGCCGGCGACCCGACCCGATGGCGATCGACCCAACCCGATCCCACGCGCATGCCGCGCATGTGTCGGCGGCCGACGTGGCGCGTGACGCCGCACGCTCACGCGCGAGGCACGTGCCGGCTGACGTCTGCGTGACGTCAGCTAGTGCACGTGCGCGGCACATGCGGTCGGTTCGTCAGACCGGCCCGACCAGTCCACCCACCCGCGCGCCCTTTGACCGTTGACCGTTGACCGTTGACCGACCGTTGACCGTTGACCCAAAAAAAAAAAATTGTTTCTTTTTCAGTCATGCCTATGTGGGTTATAAGTAATCCATTTTTAATTATGCATTTGTTGCATAAATTTTGGAAAATTATGTATTTTCCCTTATATTTATTATGGATTATAAGTGATCCATTTTTAGTTCTGCATTTGTTGCAGGAACTATGATGCATTATGCAAGGATACCTGCAATCCCGAGAATGGATGAGGGAAATGCAAGACTTAAAAGGCTGATGTTAGAATTAGCTAATTATCGGTGGCATGATGGTGATTTAGCATCACATGTGGTCAGGGTCAATCAAATGATACAAGAAATCATCTGGAATGGTTATCTTATGCAGGATTTTGAGAAGGTGGAGGCTTTGATGAACACTCTTCCACCTGAATGGCAAGCAATGTTGGATTGGCTATGGGAGGTCAACGTGGTCCCGGGTTATAAGAGACTAGTGGAAGCTTTTGTAAGAGAGTATTGTATGATTGAGTTGGCCAAAACTTCAACCCTTAGATTGAGCGCCACATGGCGCCGAGTGAATGCGCCTTGGAGGCGACATGAATGCTCTCCAAAAGTTTTTCCATGGTTGGCAAATGTGCCTTCAGTTTTCTTAGATGTTTTGACTGATAGATTAGAATGGACATTCCCTATTTATTTCTTTGATTAATTATGTAATGTTTACTACCTGATTGTTGTTGATGTAGCAACCGATATGTTAGTTGTATCATGTGAAAGCATTGTTATTTTATTAGATGTTAGATTTTATTTGCTTTCTTATTGAAAGTTTGCTTTTATTGGATGTTAAGTTGCTTTGTGGGTAATTAGCTGTGGGTAGTAATAGAAGTTTTTGTAACTTCATAGAATTTATTTACATAAGACAATTATATTAATAATAATTTTGAGTTAAGATTTTGGAGGATGATTGAAAACATAGTGACCTTTTGATTCTGAAGCTTTACTTGAAATTATTCATTAATATGATGGGTCTATGCAAATAGGGATGCATAAATGATAGACATTAATTATTCGTGCATGTATGTCTGATGCGTTCAGAACGATGGTTCAGCAACTAAGAATGTAATTGCTGATATGAACGGCAACAATTGTGAAATATTGAATATGAAGATTCAATATGTGCTAGAAAAGCAAGAAGCACTAGAAGTTCTTGACCATGTTATGGAAGATCTTGAGGATGACATGCGCCACCTTGAGCTAGCTGAGGACCGCCTAACGGCATTTGAGCCGAAAATAGATATTTTCAATGCTAGTTCTAGCTCAGAAAGAGCTTTGTGCTCTAAGCGCAAGCGTATTGATTCGTTCAATATGTGGGAATGCAAAGGATCAAGTCCTTATTGCAAGAAATCAAGAGTTAACCAACAAGAGAGAGGAAAACATCCTCAAGTGAAGAAAATGTCAAGTGTGAGGTGTTACAATTGTGACAAGAAAATGTCACTATGCTCTCAACTGTTGTGAGCCGAAAAAGGTAAACACCTCTTGTACATTTGAGAACTTTGATTATGTGTCAAGTTATGAATTATTGGCTGAATCCAATCCTTTGTGGAATGTAGATTCGGGAAAGCGATAGACCATGTAGCAAAGGATAGAGAATCCTTCGTGGAATTCCGACGATACTGACTGGAACTAAGTGGATCTATATTGGAAATAACTCTAGAGCTGAAGTTAAAGGGATTGGCACCTGCCAATTGAACATGCATGGTGGACGCATCTTGATGTTCTATATGCTCTGGAGATTCGTCAAAATTTAGTGTCTGTCTTAGTGTTGGTTAAGCTTGGTTTTGGTATGAACTTCCATAATAAATGTGTAGATTTGTATTTGGATACAAACTACTATGGTTGTGGTCACTTTCTGGATGGTTTTATTGTACTAAATATTGACTGTGGTGATGTCAATATGTTATTCATTTGTTTCACGTCTTCTACCTTATATGATAATGATGTGAATATGGTGGCATGCTAGACTTGGTCATATGGGCCAACAACATATGAATAGACTAGCCAAAGAGAGCTTGTTGGGCAATATTGAAAAAGTTGATTTGTCCATATGTGAGCATTGTCTAATAGGGAAAATGACAAGGAAACCATTTGGAAAAGGTAAAAGAGTTGAATTTTATCTGCATTTAATCCATTTGGGCGTCTGTGGTTCAATGAATGTGAGAGGAAGGCAAGGGGCTGTTTATTTCATCATTTTTTTTATAGATGATTATACTCGAGTCGGATATGTCTATTTGATTTCTCATAAATCTGAAGCATAAGTTGTTTCAGAAGGTTTATGAACCTGGCAAAAAATCAATTAGACAAGAAAATAAAGGTATTTAGATCCGATCGAGGTTGAAAATATTTATCTGATAAGTTCAGAAAATTATGTGATGAAAAATGAATAGAAAGATAGTTGTCTATTCCATATACTTCTCAACAAAATGGTGTTGCGGAAAGAAGAAACAGAACCCTATTAGAAATGGTTAGGTCAATGATGGCGCATGCTAACTTACCAATCACCTTTTGGAGTGATGCATTGTTAACTACTGCCTATATACTTAACCGGGTGCCTTTAAAATCAGTTACTTCTACTTCATATGAGTTATGGACAGGTAGAAAACCAGACTTAAGTTTTCTTAAGCCATGGGGTTGTGCTGCCTATACACATGAGTCCTCTCACAAATTTGGGAAATTGGGTCCCAAGGAAAATAAGAGTATTTTCATAAGATACTGGAACACTCGAAAGGGTATGTGTTCATAAGTGAGCAGGAAAGTGGGAGTATAACTGAATTTGAATCACGGGATGTCACATTCTTAGAGGATGAATTTCCTAAGAAGGGCGAAATAGGGAAAGATCACTCCCTATTTGAAACCTTAGATCAAGATAATGATGTCATTAGTAATATGGAGTTCAACTCATTCTCAATTGGATGTCACGCATCAATTACCTAATCCAAGTGGGAGCATGATAATGATGTGCTAAGTGTACAATCTCCTATACGGTGAACAAGTCACCAAAGTATTCCTGTCGATGTTTTGACATTGAAGGGAAACTTTTATGGTTGCTCCACAAGATGAGGATGAGCCAAGAAATATCAATGAGGCTCTAATTGCCCTAATAAGGAAAAATGGATTCATGCAATGAAAGAGGAAATGGAGTCAATGAAATCAAACCAAGTCTCTGGGAACTGGTTGATCTTCCAAAAGGACGCAGAGCTATTGGGAACAAATGGGTTCTCAAAATAAAGCGAAAGGCTGATGGCTCGATAGAAAGGCATAAGGCTCGCCTTGTGGCAAAAGGGTATAATCAACAGGAAGGAATTGACTATGAAGATACGTTTTCTCCTATAGTAAGATTTACCTCGATTCGTATTATTCTAGCAATAGTGACTAGTCTGGATCTTGAGTTACATTAGATGGATGTAAAGACTACTTTCCTCAATGGAGAATTAGAGGAAGAAATATATGGAACAACCTCTGGTTTCATAATGAAAGGCCAAGAAGAAAAAGTATGTCGACTTTTGAGGTCGATATATGGTCTTAAGCATCATCAAGACAATGGTATATACGTTTTCATAATGCATAATGGCATATGATTTTAAAATGATTGATGAGGATCATTGTGTATATATCAAAAGATCCAATGATCAATTTGTGATCATATCATTATATGTTGATGATATACTGATTGCCGGAAGCAATATGGAGTTGGTTAATACTGTCAAGAGATGGTTGTCTTCTAACTTTGAGATGAAGGATATGGGTGAGGCTGCATACATTCTTGGAGTTAAGATTTCTTCGAACGTTGTCTCTTTCGCAAGAAACCTATATAAATAAGGTTCTTGAACGATTTCGTATGCAAGACTGTAAACCCATAGACACTCCTATTGCAAAAAGGTGAAGGATTGAGCCATAGTCGTGTCCAAGGACTCCACAAGAGAATGAACAAATGAAACATGTTCCTTATGCTAGTGCTATTGGGAGCTTGATGTACATTATGATGTGTACAAGACCCGACATATGTTTTGCAGTTGGAATGGTGAGTGGATACCAATCCAATCCAGGTCAAGCACATTGAAATCCGTTAAGAGAATACTAGGTATCTAAAGGGAACTGCTGATTTCAAGTTGAATTACCAAGGAAAGGATCTCGCGACTTGAAGGCTATTCGGATGCTGATTGGGGAGGAGATTTAGATGAAAAAATCTACCTCTAGCTTTGTTTCTTACTAAACAATGGCACCATATGTTGGAGCAGTAAAGAAACAAAAGTGTATAGCCTTGTCCACGATGGAAGTTGAGTTCGTGGCATTATCAGCAACGCAGTACAAGAAGGAGTTTGGCTTAAGAGATTTTTGGATCATTTAGGTGTTATTGGAAAGCTGCAATTCCATTATTGGTTAACTGTGATAGCCAAGCAGCTAAGCGTACACCAAAGATCCAAAATATCATGGCAAGACCAAACATATAGATACCAAGTATAATCTTTGTAAAAGATATGGTTGCACGAAAGGATGTGAACTTACAAGTACATACTTTACGCATAGAATGGTAGCAGATCCTATGACAAAGCCAATACCTAGAGATGTGTTTTGTGGTCATAAAATCTCTAGGATTGCATAGAGACGATGTACTTGGATTGTAATTTCCCCGAGTGTTCACATTTGATGAATTTGTGTTTTCATCATTAATGCCTATGAATCTTTGTTTAATCTTTATGCATCTTAATGCTTAGTTCATTATTTTAAGTTGAGAAGTATATCGGACAGATATAAAATTAGCCCACTCACACGGGTAATCGCCTCTATTTACTTGTGTGATAAATAGAGATGAGACTGTTTTTAAGCTTATTATCTAGGTGATAATCGAGAGCTCAAGCTTAAAATACGTATGTCGCCTTAACTAGTGTTAAGATGAGGACATAATACTAAAGATGTCCGAAAGTAAAATAACCCACATATTTTACTTTATCCGTCTAAGATGCCGATGTGAGTTCTAATGAATTTTGTGAATGAGTAGATACGTGAACTCAAGTTAGACATTAGGTATGTCTGAACTATCATTTGTACGGTATAAAAGGTGTAGACATACGCTCCATGGGAAATGAGTTAATACCGTAATATGCATTTCATACTACGTATGCATGAGACAACCAATAAGAGTGGCAAAAGTTTGATCTCAACTTTTATGTCGTGTGAGACTCTTGAGGAAAAGAGTTCCTCAATTTTTAGTCCCCTCATGACTCTTACTTATTCTCAAGATTTCTATTTAGTGTTTGCTATCTTAGGATGTTGCCAATGGTCATGAGTTGATTCGATCTAATGGGGCATTTCTAGAAAAGCAAGCTGGACTGAAATTGAGAGTTTGAAGGAAAGAGGAAGATCGATTTTGGAGAATCACATTGTGGTTTTGTATTCACCGGTTAACCAATTATGACTGTCTTTGTGATAATCATAATTGTGAATACAATATATATATCATTGTTTAAAGAGATCAAGAGAGATATAAATGTGATCGATCGATCTAGGTACTGCATACTAAATCTACTCAGGATGTGATGCCCATTATGAGCTGCTATATATTCCTAACAAATGTATAGCAACGAGCTCTCAAAGTATGCTGGTCGCACGGATTATTCACCGATATGAATGTTGAAGAAAGGTAAATGAGAAGTCTATGATGGATTTTTCTCTGATGAGGTTGAGTAGGGTTGTCGGCCCACTATGTGCGAGTGGGAGATGAAGACTTTATTGGTATTGGGCTTAAGGCCTGTCCGCCCATGCTGAGCCCAAAAAGCCCGGCCCACGGGAATAGGGCCCGTGGATGGGGGAAGGTATAAAAGGGAGGAGAGAGAGAGAGAGAGGACACCCTTTTGGCCATTCTAACGTACGCTTCTCACCCACTCTTTCCTCCAAAAAGAAGAAAACGCTTACGGCGATACGGTTTCCTTTTCAAGGCAAATTGATTGGATCAGAATTTCTTCCTCGGTCTTCAGCATTTCTTCAATCGGTCTTCAGCATTGGTGTGCTTTACGATCTGGTGATACGCTAACAAGATTTAGGGGTTCGATTCTCGAATCCGGTGGTCCGTGCAAATTAGTTATTAAAATAAGATTCATTGTAACTGTTAGAAAATTAACAGAATGTTCTCATTATTGTTGGTCCTTGCAAAGTGGATATGCTTCGTCTTCCGATGTTTATTTGGAAAACGTTCGTAATTTAATTTGTGAATCTTATTCCGTCCATTCCATAAAATATCTTCTTCACATCGGCTCATCTTCAAAAGCATGATGGGGGATACAGAGAGAGAGAGAGAGAGAGAGAGAGAGAGAGAGAGAGAGAGCCAAAGAGAATCCACCTTCAAAAGAGCGTGTCCTTTTATAAGCTTAACGTTTCTTTTCCACTTTAATTTTTTCAATTAACCCTTAAAAATTTACTTATAGTATAATTTTGTACTTCTCTCATACCTTAGATAATAAATGTTCCCACTTCGATGTTATTATCCAATATTACAAATCACATTTATTTAAAATGACATCACTTATGTTATTTCGTCATTCCGTTAACTGAAATCATTGATGGTTTAGTCAACCTTACTTGCTATGTAAAAAGAAAATACTATTGAAAAAGTTAAAATTACGACAAGAGATGAAATGTCGTGCATGTCATGAGTCTACTTGGAAGCCATCGCCTTTTCTATTTGGGGATGTACTAAATAGTTAGTTTCTCTTCTCAATTCTTCAAATTAAGGGCCTTTCCATGAAATATCAACTGATTATAATGCTTAATTTGCATGAGGGGTCATTGGAATAGTCAACTCATCCTTGACTGAAACAATATCTTTCCCACTTTGCTGGAGCCCCGACATGTCTTTGTATTGTGCTCATTTCTTTTGGATTGTATTGTTAGATTATAATTCATATAAAACTTAATGCGGAAATTCATAACAAATCAATGATCTTTAATCTTCATGATTTTCACAAATAGATTCAGACAAACCTTTATCCATAACGCTACGCTTGATGATGATCGTTGTAGAAAACCCAATGATCTCGAACCAAAATGAAGAAATCCAATTTCTCTCCCTTAACCCACTAAACGTTAATGTATTCAATTGATGGAGGAGAGAATACGTTCCTTTTGGTTACCGTTGTTCGTATGTGGGTGGAGAGGACCGGACTCTTTTATACGTTCGTTGAAAAGGTGCCTTCCATCAAAGCGATATACCCTTTCGTTTTATTAGAGTCGTACCTTCTCATAACCAATATTATTGATAGCATTTCAATCATTATTAAACCATATAATAAATCACATAATATGGGCCACAATAATTTTACATTCTCCCACTTGGCCCATATGATTCTCCTTTCATGGTTTAATGAATACTATAATGTGCACAATAAGATTACGCTATAAAAATTTCATTAAATTGGCAATCACATAATAATCACAATTAAGTAAAGAAAACTAATGCGAGTCATAGCGGTTATATGTCATTAATCGACATAGTCCCTTCTATGTACTACAACTATAGCACTTTACTTAACATGATCCATAAATGAGAAGTACTATAATAGTCCAACTATAATGTTTCTTTAGAAACTATCCTGTTTAACATTCATCTATTTCCATAATGTATACTAAATAGAAAACAGGAAATATCAGAAACGTGTAAGTGAGCTCAAAGTGTCAAATACATAAACTTAATACAATCATAATACAAACATTAATGACGTCCAATAATGCCCATCCTTTCAACATGCTCATTAAATGTTTTGGGCGGCAATCCTTTTGTTAAGGGATCTGCTATAATAAGATTGGTGCTAATGTGCTCAATTGACACTCTTTGTTTCTGAACTTTTCTTTGACAGACAAGTATTTGATCTCCATATGCTTAGCACCCTTAGAATACTTGTCGTTCTTAGAGAAGAAAACTGCTGCAGAGTTATCATAATAGATTTTCAGCGGCTTGGCAATTCTGTCGATGATCACAAGCCCTGAAATAAAATTCCGCAGCCATAATCCATGAATTGTGGCCTCAAAGCATGCCACAAATTCAGCTTCCATAGTGGATGCATCAATAACTAATCGCTTCGCACTCTTCCATGAAATTGCCCCTCCAGCCGTAAGAAACAAGTAACCAAATGTTGATTTTCTTGTATCGACACATCCGGCTAAGTTCGAATCTGAATATCCAATCACCTCGAGATGATCGATCTTTTATAAGTGAGCATATGATTCTTCGTCCTTGCAAGTATCTAAGAACTTTCTTTGCAGCTTTCCAATGATCCATTCCAGGATTACTTTGATACCTACCCAGCATTCCGACAGCAAAACTGATGTCTGGTCTGGTGCAAGTTTGTGCATACATTAAGCTTCCCACAATAGATGCATAAGGAATATTATTCATTTTTCCTCGTTCCAATTCACTTTTCGGACATTGCATAAGGCTAAATTTATCACCTTTCGAATTGGAACTATTCCCGCTGAACATTTACTCATATTAAATCTCTCTAAAATTTTCTCAATGTAGGCTTTCGAGACAATCCTAATAATCCTTGTGATCTATCACGGAATATTTCTATTCCTATCACATATGTTGCCTCTCCCATATCCTTCATTTCAAAATTCTTAGAGAGAAATTTCTTGGTTTCATGTAACAAACCAAGATCATTAGCAGCAAGCAAAATATCATCAACATACGTAACTAGAAAAATAAACTTGCTCCCACTAATCTTCATATATATACACCGATCAACGGTGTTTTCCTTAAATCCAATGAAGTTATGGTATCATTAAACTTAAGATACCATTGTCGGGAAGCTTGTTTAAGTCCATATATTGACTTCTTTAATTTACATACCATGTGTTCCTTTCCTATAACTGAAAAGCCTTCGGGTTGGTCCATATAAACCTCTTCATCTGAATTCCCATTAAGAAAGGCGGTTTTTACATCCATTTGGTGTAACTCCAAGTCATAATAAGCCACCAAAGCCATAATGATTCTAAGTGAGTCCTTCTTAGAGACTGGTGAAATGTCTCTTTATAGTCAATGCCTTCTTTCCGAGTAAAACCCTTTGCAACAAGTCTGGCTTTTATGTCGTTCAATATTGCCTTTTGAGTCGCGCTTGGTCTTAAAGACCCATTTACACCCGACCGTCTTACATCTTTTAGGCAATTCAACTATATCCCAAACTTGATTTTGATGCATGGATTTTAACTCTTCTTCCATTGCATTAAACCATTCATTAGAATCTTCACATTCCATGGCTTGGGAAAATGAATCTAGATCATTTCCAATTCCTAAGTCAATTTCTGACTCTTGTAGATAAACCATATAGTCATCGAAATAGCCGAATTCTTTTCTCTTGAGATCTCCTTAATGCTATTTCTTGTGACTCGGTTATTGGAAGTTCATTATTGACATCTCCATTATTGAGTGTTTGTTGTTCTCGATTATTGTTAGATTGTACTACAATATCATAAACAACAACTTTAGAAGCTTTAGGCATAGGAACTTCTACCCTTACTTCTTGAATGCAAGCATCACGCATTCTTTCACTCCCACTGATGTCACCATTCTCAATGAACCTAGCATTTCCAGATTCAACAATTCTTGTACTATGATTAGGACAATAAAATTTATGCCCTTTGGATTTCTTTGCATAACTAATGAAATAACCACTGGTCGTTCTTGAATCCAATTTCCTTTCATGTGGATTGTAAATTCTTACTTCGCTTGACAACCCCAAACATGCAGTGTCGTAAACTAGGTTTCCTTCCCCCGTCCACAGTTCAAATGGAGTTTTGAACCGCCTTACTAGAAACCCTATTTAATAAGTACATAAAAGTCTTTAAAGCATACATCCACAAAGATAAGGGTAAAGATGAATGACTCATCATACTCCTAACCATTTCCATTAAAGTACGGTTACGCCTTTTTGCTACACCATTTTGTTGTGGTGTACCTGGCATTGTGTATTGAGCACAAATGCCATGTCTTTCAAGGAATTTAGCAAATGGACCTGGACATTGTCCCGATTCATCATATTTTCCATAATATTCACCACCTCTATCCGATTTTACTATTTTCACATTTCTATCTAATTGTCTCCCAACCTCTTTAATATACACTTTAAGTGCATTCACTGATTGAGACTTATCATGCAATAGATAAATGTAATCATAACGTGAAAAATCATCAATAAAGGTGGTGAAATAGCTTTCTTTACCAAAAGATGGAACATTAAAGGGACCATATATGTCAAGATGTATAATCTCAAGAAGCTCGTGTTTTGTGGCACCTTTCTTAGTGTGCTTTGTTTGTTTACCTTTAATACAATCAATACACACTCCAAGGTCAGTAAAAATCCAAATTTGGAAGAATTTCATTCTTCACTAATCTTTGCATTCTTTCTTTGAATATATGACCCAGCCGTTTATGCCACAAGTAAGCAGAATTTTCATTCACCAAACTTCGTTTAGTGCCAACATTATGATGCAAGGTCATTAATGTCTCAACAAAAGTATTATCAAGTCTAAATTTGTAGAGACCATCACATAAAGTTCCAGTTCCAATAAGAGTATCACTCTTAAATAGACTGAAAGATTCAGATCCAAACTTACAATAAAATCCCGCCACATCAAGTCTTGGCAAAGAAACTAAATTGCGAGAAAATGTAGGTACATAAAGGGTTCAAAACAAATCCAAATAATGCCCAGTATTTAAGATCAAACGATAAGTGCCAATGCCTTCAACCTGGAGCTTTGTCTCGTTCCCCGTAATCACATAACTTTCATTTGGCTTTATAGTTTGGATCGTAAGAAATCCCTACATCGTATTTGACACATGAGTTGTGGCACTAGAATCAATTCACCAAGTATTATAAGGAACTTCAGTAAAGTTTGATTCAAAACATACTAAAGCACAAGGCTTACCTTTCTTTCGAACCAAGCCTTACATTTCAGACAATCTTTCTTCAAGTGTCCAATTTTGTTGCAAAAATGACACTTAATAAGATTGCGTTCCTTCTTGTGGATTTGAGAAGCCTTTGAAGAGTCATTCAGACGTGTAGTCCTTTCTTCTTGCTCCTTCCACCTTTCCTCTTAAAATTCTTTCAACTTCTTGATGACTTGAGAGATGAAATGTAATGAGCCTTTGATTCTTTATCCTTGTTTCCTCTTGAACTAGCATACCGCCAATTCGTTTACATTCCACTTGTCCTTTATAGTGTTGTAATTCATTTGAAATGGCCCATATTGCTCATGAGGTAAGGAATTAAGTATAAATTGTACTAAAAAGTACTCATCCACATTCATTCCCAAAGTCCTTAACTTTGCTGCTAAATTGGTCATCTCAAGTATATGCTCATGCATGGTACGCGAACCATCATATTTCATGGTGGTCAGTGTGCTCATCAGTGTACCAGCAAGTGACTTATCAGCAGTTTGAGAACGCTCTTCCACAAATTTCATAAATTCCTTAGCATTGTTAGTCTTGGGAAGAGAAGTCTTTAAGTTGTTTGCAACCTGTCATTCGCATGAACATTAAGCTCAATCTGTTTGATCTTTCCCAAGCTTTATGGAAAGACTTTTCATCATTGCTACTTTCATCGCACAATAGCAGCTGGTTTTTCAGCTTGAAGTGCTAAATCAAGATCTAGGACACCTAAGTGAAATCGGACTTGTTCACTCCAATCAGAAAATTTATCCCATTGAATAAGGGAACAGATGAGGCGTGCGAATGGAGTGAAACAGTACGATACTGCAAATGTGCAAGAAAATACTCATACATTAATGCTTTGAGAATATCATATAATCGATTAAACTAAACTACACATGCACATCATAGTTCTCCTTTGGGCGATCCTATGATATACAAATATATATAAACCATAATGATGCTAATAACTTTTATTTGATAATTGTAAATATATCTTATTAAAATTTATTTGTTATCTTTGGATATACAAACAAATTTAACAAATCATATTAATTATCAACCATCATGTTCATGAATTATAAGAAAATAATTAACCTTTGGGTTAATCCCTAAGTTCTTATAATAAATGAACTTCAATATACCCATAACTCCAATAATGATATAAAACATTTCAATTTCATATATAGCATCACTTAATCATGGGTAATTGAATAAAATAATTTACAATATCAAAAAAATTCAAAAGATTTCAAGGTTCGCCACTTTGGTGACTAACAAACCATTCATAATATGAATTTTCAATATTGTAAAATACAAATATTTACCAAATTTGCACACAAGGATAAAATGCAATTAAAGCATAAGGGCAAAATTGTAAAATCATAATTCCATAAGGGCAGAATCATAAATTTAATATCTAGGGGCAAAATGGTAAATAATCAGCAATGGCAGAATTGTAATTATTAATTAAACAGGGGCATAACAATAAATAAATTGCGAGAAGGACAAAATTGGAATTTTAAAAATGACATAGGGGCAAAAACGTAAAAAGGGCGCGGGGACGTCGGCGCGTGCCGAGCGAGCGCCTTCATCCGCCGCTGGCGCATGCCCCGCACGCGCGCGACCAACGCGGGAAGCCCCGTGAAGGCGCGTGGCGCGTGGGTTCCACGCGCCGCAACCGCAGCGCGCGCGTGGAGCCCACGCGCCTTCTTCCTCGCGCACGGTACGCGATTCTTCACCGTTTTCGCCGTTCCGCCAGCTTTCGCCGGCCGCTTCTTCTCCGGTAGCCCATCCCAGACACAAATAAATAATGGGTTTTGAAGAGTATGCCGGCACGACCACATGGGTTTAAGTTTCGGCAAAAATGACCAAGAAATTGGCCCCAAATCAAACCAAAATTTTTAGAACACAAAAACTCCACCACCGCCGCTTCCGCCGCTCGATTAGCCTCCGCGAACACCAATATACCGGAAAAATCATGGCTAATGCTCCTCATGACAGTGCGACGGTGTGGGTCCGAAATCAAGCGGTGGGTTGCCGGATTTTACCCGGAACCGGCAAGTTTCTTCCTTGCCCTCAAAATTCCGAATTCCACCATTTTTGTCCTTTTCCACTCGTGCACACACACAGTAACTTTTTTTCACCATTTTAGTCCATGAAAAACGCTTCCATCATTCGGATTTTCTTTAACAGAACTTTCCAAAACATTTCAACAACAACAAATGCTACGAACAGGATCGCTCAACAAATCATCAAACATCAACTATAATATTTCTTTAAACGGAAAAATCATGAGATCATAAACCAAACGCTCTGATACCAACTGTTAGATTATAATTCATATAAAACTTAATGCGGAAATTCATAACAAATCAATGATCTTTAATCTTCATGATTTTCACAAATAGATTCAGACAAACCTTTATCCATAACGCTACGCTTGATGATGATCGTTGTAGAAAACCCAATGATCTCGAACTAAAAATGAAGAAATCCAATTTCTCTCCCTTAACCCACTAAACTTTAATGTATTCAATTGATGGAGGAGAGAATACGTTCCTTTTGGTTACTGTTGTTCGTATGTGGGTGTAGAGAGAACCGGACTCTTTTATACGTTCGTTGAAAAGGTGCCTTCCATCAAAGCGATATACCCTTTCGTTTTATTAGAGTCGTACCTTCTCATAACCAATATTATTTATAGCATTTCAATCATTATTAAACCATATAATAAATCACATAATATGGGCCACAATAATTCTTACATGTATGCCACTGCATTATTTTAGTTAGTCGATTCTAGCATTAGTAAAACAAATTACCCTGTCCAGTTTTATGAATCTTATTCCGTTCATTCCATCAAGAATGTCTCCTCCATGTCGGCTCACGCATTATTAAACATCTCCAATTCATCAAACTGATCAGGAACATTCGACCAAAAAACAAAAAAGAAAAAAGAAACTAATCAGGGACATATTTCCACAAATTTCCACGCATGCGTCAATTTAACCATACTGTGCCAAGCCGAATGACGTCATCTATGCACTTTCTTTCTTGCCTTTGACTGAAACAACTTCTTCCTGCTTTGCTGCAGCCAAGGAGAAGTAATTGACTCAGTTGTTGAAGAGGTCGCGCGTAAAATTTGTGACAAACGTGTGGATGTGCCCGAAAATTTGGTTGAAGATTATCGTCAGATAAAAGCCATAATAGAGAAGTTAGATGTTGACTTTGGTGGTGTACATTTCATTGGGATACATGGAATGGGGAGTATCGGTAAGACAACACTTGCAAAGGTTGTGTTCAACAAGCTATATTATACATTTGATCATGTTTGTTTCTTGAATGACATTCGAGAAGCCACGCAACATGGTCTTATAAACTTACATAAAAAGTTAAAGTATTGGTGGTTTTAGGAATGCTGAACAAATTAAAGATATTAGAGATGGGATGCGATGGATCGAGAGAGTATGTAATACTAAAAAAGTCCTAATTGTCCTTGAAAATCTAGACAAGAAAGAGCAACTCGAAAAGCTGGCTGGGAAATCTAATTGGTTTGGTTCTGGTAGCAGGATCATTATCACAACTATGGACAAAGGCATCTTGATGACTCAAATGGAATCATCCATCCAGTAAAGAGGACTTAAGTTAGCCCGGAGGAATTCTGGACTGTGAAGTTCATGCAGTGGGATTTGATGAAGCACTTAAGTTGTTTTCTAAGCATACTTTTGGAAGTGACTCCTATGGAAGACTATGTTGCTCTTTCAAAAGCTATTGTTGATAAAGTGGCTAGGTTTCCATTGGCTGTTGAGGTTATCGGTTCATTTCTCTATTGTTGTGGCTCTACCCTGGAGCCACATTTTGATAAAAGAAACCTATGGAAATACACATTGAAGAAGTTAGATAGAGGTCCTTTTAAGAATGTTCAGGATGTATTAATGATAAGTTATGAAGCATTGAAGAATGAGCAAAAAGAAGTATTTCTAGATATTGCTTGCATTTTGACCAATTGAGGACAAAACATATCCAATTATCATGTGGGATAATTGTAATTACAATCCTCACATTGCAATATCTATCCTCCTCCAATAGTCCTTGATAAAAATTGGAGATGATAATAGGTTTCGGATGCATGACCAAGTTCGAGATCTAGGACGGTACATCATCCTCGAAGAATATCCTCTCAAAGAATATCCTCGCAAATTTAGCAGGGCATGGATTCATGAGGATGTCATAAAACTATTGGAGAGTAAAGAGGTAAGATGGAAGAGTATGACCCATAATTTCAATCTGGAAAGAGTCTGGAAAGAGAAACTTCTTGTTTTCTTTTTTATTCTATAGTTAGCTTTGTTTAACTCTCCATTTGTTTCGTGAGACCAGTAAATTGTCTAACAGTTAGCATTATTGTCTAGATTTTGTATAACGCAAAATGGTTTTCTAGAAATTCTGAAACAAGCGGTTTCACATTCTATACAAGTAAAGTCTGAAGAAAACTAGCTGTACGAAGAAAATGAAAAAAAAATTATGGAGAAAATGAAAAAAACTATGAAGATTTAAATTGATATGCTAATTATATTTCTTGAAAAGTAGAATTTGGGAAATGGAGAAATGATTCGTAAGATATTTTCCAATAGAAGCTGAAAATTTTTCATTTATGGTGTGAACGAAAACATGTAAGTCTACTTGCTGGGAAAAGGCATGTGCCATGTTAGGTATTTCGATTGAGAAATTGTTACTAGTGCTCATGTGCTTCTTTTCTTTATAGCTCTAGAATAGTGTTGAGAGTTGTGCTCTCAACTAATCTTGAGTCTCTATTGGCAGAGAAATGAAGATGTAAAAGCACTAAGCTCGACTTCCGATGGCCACAGCATTGCACCCAAAGAATTGGCTGCTCTACCAAATCTAAGATTCCTTCGGGTGAAAGGCATTGGTTTTTTTGGCAAATTTGACAATCTTCTTTTGAAGCAAAGATGGCTTTTTCCACAAAGGCAGCAAACGATTTTTAGTGCAAATGACATTCACTTCCATAATTTGGTCATGCTTGACCTTTCAAATAGCAATATCGAAGATGATTGGGGTGGGTGGAGCCAAATGAAGGTATAATATGCCTTACTTAATGTTATTCTTTCTTTCATTACCTCATTCATGATGAATGAGGTGATGATAGAAGCAATATATACAATTTACTTCTTTCTATCATTACGTCATTTGATTGTAGAATATATCTTGCATTAGTACCATTCTATGTCTTGTTATACATGTAAGTATAGCACAACTATGTCCCACCTAAAAAAATTCTTTATGTGGTTTACAACCATGATTTCGCAGTTCTACAAGTTGTTTAGGCTTTGGAAATGGTGTATTTCAACAGAAGTAAGTGCCATTTTGCTTCAGTATGCATCATATATGCTTTGAATGACATTAAGTTCGAGATTGCAACACTTGAATTGCGTGAAGGATCACAAGCTTATTTGGACTAGCTTAGTTGATTATCTGAATCAAGCGCACTTGAGCTTGAAAATATTGATTCAACCGGTTCACTAGCCTAATTTAGTATTTGTTATATGGATTTTTGTTCTAAGCCGCGCACCGTGGGTTTTGAAATAAAAGATGTGAAGTGAAGGGTGGGATGTTCTTCGTATTTCCCGTGTGGTATAAATTTGACTCCTAACAGGGGCCAATCTCCATAAAAGATTAAAAGAAAAAAACTCGAGTTGGCGATTATTCTGAAAAGTTCGAAGTACGAGGGTCATTTGCAACATCTTTTATTCTACAGCTGATTCTCATCTTTTCTTACTACCAGATACACTGATGTTTCTCATTTATTCTTTTACTTCAATTTTTTTTTCTACAGATGATTCAATTAAAGGTTCTAAATTTGACAGGTTACATACAATTAAAAAGGACACCTGACTTGTCTAACTTCGTGTCCTTGGAGATGTTAATTCTTGCTCGGTGTATCAAGTTAACCGGAATTTGCAGGTCCATTGGCAAGCTTAAACGCCTACAAACTTTAAATATCAAAGGATGCAAGTTGCTTTGCAGTTTGCCAGCAGAAATCGGTTCTCTACAATCTTTAATAGAGATTATCATGCCCCAAAATTTTCAGCCCTTCAAGTTTCCCAAGACATACGGCAACCTCAAATCTTTGTCAAGTTTTATATTAGACGAGCACCCTAGAATCATCCAACTTCCAAATTCTATTGGCAGTTGGGGAAACTTACACATTTATCTTTACATGGGTCCGTAGGCATAAAGGAGCTTCCATCGTCTATTGGAGAAATGGAAATGTTGGTTAAGTTGGATTTATCACATTCAGGAATAATTAAACTACTAGATTCCATTGGATATCTAGAGAAACTAGAAGTGATTGGGGTAAGTTATACAAAGATAACAAAGTTCCCCATACTATCAGACGGTTGAAGATGCTTGAAGAGTTACATGCCAGGCATTGTTGGAGTTTGACAGATGAAAACCTAGAGGAAATCGGGAAGCTATCCCATTTGAAGATATTCAACTCATCGTATACTTTTTTTATCTAGATTCCCTTCGGTGCTAAGTTGTCTCTTTCGTCTCCATACACAAATTTGGCTCACATCACCTTCAAGAAATACCTGATCTTCCCTTAAGTTTGACACGCCTTCACATGCAAGCATGTCACTTCCCATCTATTCTTGACCTTTCAAGTCTCCTCAGTTTAGATTACCTAGAATTTTATAGATTAACCGCTTCACCACAGGAACCTAGCTCAACTTGGATGAATAATTTGCCATAAGAGAATTTGATCCATCCGCTTCCATCTGGTTTGTCAACCTTGAAATTTAGGGGAATCAGTCTACTACCACCCTTTTCCAACTTAGAAAAATTGATGGATCAGCGTGTCATTGAATATCAAATGTCACGCTTCTCTATCTCCCTAGGCCTAATACATTTGATGAAATTGAAACTAAGTGAATGCAAATTGCTCATGGTAATAGCTGGTCTGTCACTCTTGAAAAGCCTACGATGTTTGGATCTGAACAGATTAGAAAGTTTGGTTGAGATTCATGATTTGTTGGAACTAGAATTATTGTTGTACTTCCGTATTTCCCATTGTTGCAGGATAGAAAGGTTACTCAACTTGTCAAATTTAGATAAGTTACAGCAGATTAAGTTAGAAGATTGTCCAAAGATAAGAGCCATCGAAGGTCTCGAGGGCTTAGAAAGCTTGGAGTGGGATAATCATGGCTGCAATGTTCTGGAAAGATTGTTGGATGGCAAGACATGGACCTGGCTTCCCAGCAGTGCCCCTTAGTACAAGGCGTTCTTGACTTTTAGGCCACCGGACACTTGCCACAACATCGTCAATTTCCTTCACGAGAACCTAGTGGGCAGTGTAATTCGTCTTTTTGCGAACAATTTCCAATTGAGATGTGGTGATGCAATTGCTGAGCGGCTTCTGCCAAGTCGACCACTGCCATATATACATACCTATCTTATCTAAAAGCAATGCTTCTAGTAAGTGGTGGTTTCGTGGACTAGGCCACATGGGAAATTGCGCATAAAAACAAATGGGTAAAAAACAATTTGACCCATTTTCTATGATGTGGAGACCGATGATGATAAGCTTCAAACTGATTTATACATAATGTCCTGGCTCGGCACAGGAGGAAATTTGGCAACAAAGTGGAGGAATGGGATGAGGCTGTGGATATCAGCGGGTTCGACCTGAAAACTAACAGGTAATGCCGCTATTTTGACTAAATTATGAGGTAATATGTCATTCAATTGAACTTTACCACCGTAGATTTTTTGAAGTCGCAATGCAAACTTTTGCTTAAAAATATTTAAAAACGCTCAAGTTGATTCTTATACTATGTTAGGAAGAGTTTTTTAGGTGGGTGAAGAAATTTGAGGTAAAGAAAATATATTCTTTGTGTTGGCTGGAAGTAAAATACTTAGAAGAAAAAAATTTCAATTGTTTGAGATTTTCGGTAATTGCCTATGATGGCTCACTAGCACTATCAATAATTATTTTACTAATTTAACTTAAGAAAAAATAAACAAACCATTCATATTCCTTCAAATCAGTCTTATCCTTGTAGTATTACTTTTGGGTTTCTTGAAGATTTTAGATTCTCATTATTTTCATCTGAAGTCATTCTTTTGTTGTCGCTTATACTACCCCAGTAGTTTTATTTATGTTCTAGGTTTCTCTATTTTTTAATCAATAAAAAGATTAAATAAAAGATTAAATAATAGCGGCAAACTTCCTTTTTTGTACTTCAACTTATTGTCTATTTGAATTTGAAATTAGGTAGAATAGGTATTAAATAGAGAAACTTAAGCTGAAAATGCACTAAATACCTCTAAAAGTTATGTGCAGGACACATGCTAATGGAAAAAATTGATTGAATTAACGACCATAACAAAAAAGATTTTTAAATTTTGTGTCTCACGGATATTCTACTAGTTTGAATGTGAACACAAAGAAAATGTACAATAGGAGAACCTCTTTTCATTATGTATAGAATAGGTAAACATGGTAACACAATATTACCAATTAATTTGTTTTTGCTAGAATATCTCTAAAAAATAGCTCGTAAGAATGATCTCGGGTTTCTCGAGATTTTGTTTCAAACTGGAACATGTCATTTCAAAAGATCCATGGAAGTTATTTATTTATTTCACTACATGGCCCCTGCCCTAGATATGTCCACAGAAGTAAATCCATATAGTCCATTGTGTGGGGAAATAGAGTCGCAAAACGGTACCATGAAAGACCTTAAGGTTTTGTTCTATTATTATTATTATTTTGGTTCTCTTTGTTAGCTAGGTTCACTCCTATGTGAAGGAGGCCCAATGAGTTGCAAGTCCAAAAAGGGCTTGAGCCCATATGATAAGTTATATGAGGAAATAGAGTTTCTCACTATCTATATAAAGTGATAGCTACAAAAGGAAATAGTAACAAGAGAAAAAGAGAAAGCAGAAAATCTGGGGTTTGGGACAATATCTGATTTACATTAAGCTAGCATTGGAGGTCGATTCGTGGTCCGATTGAGCTGAAATTTTGTCAGCATGTTCGTGGCGCATATTTATCGAATCTGAATGGTTTGATTTTTAGTTTGAAGCTCTCTACATCAGATTTTTCGTGGATTGATCAAAACTTACGTTTTTTGTCAGGTTTATCCTTGATCTCTTGTGAAATTCATGTGTATTGCCAAGAATTATGTTCTTGAGGTGTTCGCTGCTATGTACCTCTAGTATTTGCTACAATTTTGTTGATAGTGAAGAATTTCGGGTGGACTCCGGTCCCGTGATTTTTTATCTCCTCACATCAAGGAGGTTTTCAACGTAAAAAATCGTCTTGTGTTCGCATGCTTGGTATTTATTTTACTCTACTATATCGATTCCTATTAGGTTTATATAAGAGGGGAGATTATTTTATTCCGCTGTGTTGATTCGATATTATTCGAATTGTTACTATTCTCCCATCACTCTTCTATGGTGTTTGAGTTAAAAGATATTCGGCTTATGTTTGTTTGAGACATTGAATCAATAGTTAGGTTACCATTTTGCATCACTTTGTTTTCCATCGGACTAATATGAACGTTTTTTCTGTCTCCAAGCATTGCTGCAGCCCAATTGAAGTAGTTGAATTGATTATTGCAGAGATCTTGAATCATCTGATGGATGTCAATCCTAGAATTTGACTGAAGTTTAGGTGAAGTTTGGTGATAGCTGATACCCACAGTAAAGAAACTGTTTCTCAAGCCTTTGTTAGGTTCATTGATGAAGAAAAAAGAAATGGTGTTTCGTTGATCCATTCCGCGAAATGATGATCTCTAGAACTGCATTTATTTTCTAATTGTGGAGGTAATAGAAACTTCATTTTAAAATGAAGATGGATTAAGAATCTTATGCTTGGTAAGTTGTTTGGAAGATTAGAATGAAATATTAAAGATGGTCAATCTACCTCATTCAATTGGAATTTTAAAGAAATTGAAAGTAATTAGAACAAACTCTTTAGTAATGAGAAACTTATGTGGCTAGTATACAAGTTGGACAGATGAAATTTCTAGTGAAATTTCCTGATTTCTCAAAATTTTGCTTGGAACTCGTGTCCAATTTACGATCTCGAGAATTCATGTTTTGTCGCGACCGAGAAGTTTTTTTCGAATGGATCCAAGGATTTTGAATGTTTGTTCATCGAAGAACTAATGAAAAATGATCTCCTCAAGTAGATCCCAGTATTTCATCATAGCCAGAGGAATTGTGTGGGAAAAATAGACCTCAAGTTTTTGTTTTTGTTTTTTTTTTTTTTTTTTAATTCTCTTATTTGTGTGTAAGTTAAAAGATCTTTGGGTTTCGTTTTTCCGAGTCACCAATCTGAACCTCTCTGTTTTTGTGCAATGCAGCAGTCCCGAAGAAGGGGAGAAGTACACTATCAGTGCTATAAGTTGTGTACGGCGCTCATTTTAGTGCCAAAAGTTTCCGTCGGATCACTTAAGTGCCAAATCGAAGGAAAAACTATCACTTTAGTGCCACCGGCGAAAGATTCCGGTCAAAATGATTATGTGACTTTAAAAAAAAAAAAAAATCGACAAGGCCTTAAACGACGTCATTTTCGGTCTTCCTTAAGAAAACGACATCGTTTTGCCGTCCCTACATGAATGGCCTCACAAAACGACGCCGTTTAACTCATTTGGAGATTTTTTTTTTTTTTATTTGGGGATTGAAATTAGAGTTTCGTCGCTCAGCCTCCGCCGTTGCTAGGCCGCCGTCGCTTGCTCAGCCGCCATTGCTCGGTGATGTTCGGACGCCCTCGATGGCACACGAGGGAGCACCAGCCTCAGTCGCTGGAGCCTAAGTACTAGAAGACGTAGGCCAGGCACTCGTCGAGGAGATCAGAAATGGAGAGGGAGACATCAATGGCGGTGCACTTGTCGGCGGCCTCCCCGAGCACCGGCTAGATTATGGCCTTCGACTTGGTTGCCGAGTGGCCGTCGTTGGGGTTGGGTTCGGGGTCGGGGTCGGGTCGAATCAGCCACCGCCGAGTGGCCATCGTTGGGGTCGGGGTCGAGGTCGAGGTCGAAGCTGTGATTACTGAGTGGCCATCGTCGGGGTCAGGGTTGAGGGTTGGAGCCGCGGCTACTGATCTCGGGGGCCATCGAGGACGGTGAATGACGTCGTTTTGGTGTTAGGGTTTTGAATTGGGGGAGACACCAAACGGTGTCGTTTTAGTGTTAGGATGCTGACTGTACTCTCCGACGAGCCACATCAGCTTCAAAAATTAATAATAAAAAAATGCCACGTCGGATTTCCGGCCAACCGGATCGGAGTTGGCATCAAAGTGAGCGTTTTTCAAACTTTTTGGCACTTAAGTGATCCGACAGAAACTTTTGGCACCAAAGTGAGCGTCGTACACAACTTATGGCACTGATAGTGTACTTATCCCCTAAAGAAGTGGTTGAATTTGATTATTGTAGAGGTTTTGACTGAAGTTTAGTTGAACACTCTTACCTCACCATTAGTCATCTGATGGATGTCAACGCCAGAATATGACTGAAGGTTAGTTGAAGAAGGTGATAGCTTATACACGCTGTAGATGCTGGATCTCCTCTAGAAAGTTATTAGACTTTCCTAGCACAAAATATCTTCAGGAATTGCAAGGTCAAATTTATCGACATTTACTGAACTTAGCTTATTCATTGGATGCATTTAACGGTACCTTTTCATTTAGTGATGGGTCAACATGTGGTAGTGACATGGCATCCGAAAAATTGATCGTTGTAGTTGAAAGTGTATCAATTGTAAAAGAAAAAGGAAAGTACAACACTTTGATAGGTAGAAGTCAAATTTCATGATATGATTGCAAAATCTACTAAAATTTAGTGACCATCGAAGAAATTTTCTAGAAATTTTCAAGAAATGAGAGTGAAGTTTGTAATTGATACTTTGGCTCATATTAGTTACCGTTGAGTACTCGGAATTTTCTGATCAAACCACCAATCGAGCCGTGTTTCACTCGGATTGAACCATCTAGGTGCCTCTTCAGCATTAAATCCATTCCCGTGATATGGCTTTCACATCTCTAGATTTATTTCTTCACATAATCCCATGTCTCGTTCTGCCACAAGGCTTGGATCTTCTATTGCGTCGCCCTTCTATTCTCCCTGGGATTTACTTCCAATCTCCATTCCACTCACATGATTTACCTTAATATCCTCTATCAATGCTGCATTAGTGCACTTGGGATTCGGTCGGGTAGCCCGTCCGCGTGTCCTCGCAATAAGACGATTACATTATGCCTTCAGACGATGTAGTAACGATCCTTCTCGCCCATCCTTGTGTCCGTGATTGGCTTTTGTGGATCCAATTACAAGATTGTCGGCAGAACATTCACAAAATGTTGGCTTGTTATCATAATTCTGGTGGGCTTCACTGGGTCTTGAAAGCCTCGCCTTGACACTCACGGACTGACAGAGCAACTGGACTGGCTTACCTTACCTACTATAGAAGTGGAATAACCACATTAGCAGATACTAGAGTGATGGGTTAAAGGCCGTTCTTCTGCTTCCGGAGCTTTGCATCATTTCCCTAAGCAACGATAGTTATCAACGCGTCCCATTCGTCTTTCAGTTCTTAGCATCGTCGGCCAACATGTACATAGCTTTGCCCGCTTTCCTTTTCTAGTTCCACTCCACGAGCTCATCTTTATAATTTGGATATCCAGTGATTTTTTGTCGAAATGGCGGCACGTGCACGATTTTTTATGCAAATATTCTATTTATGTTCTCAATAACCAAGATATCATATACTTTTTCAGTTTTTTGTGCAATGAGTTAAAAATCTTCAAATTATAGTTTATTTGAGAGGAAAAAATATGAAAAAAGTCATAAACTAATTGTAGCACTAAATTTGGCAATTTGATCAATTTAGTCATAAACTTTTTTACATTAATACTAGTTTAGTTTATTTGGCTAATTTTAGTTGGTCAAGACGACGTAGATGCCGACTATTGGTGGCACATTGATGTGGCAATTTTTTAAAAAAAATTTTGAATTTTTTTTGAATTTTTTTATTTTTATTTTTCCTTTCTCTCTTCTTCCTCATTGGACTTTCCTCACAATGGCCAACAAGCCTTCGACGAGACTTGTTGGCCACTAGGCAAGGGCCACAAAACCCTCCCTAACCGTCGGCAAGGGTCGCGGCCCTCACTTGGCCTTGCTCAAGGCCACCGGGTAAGTGGCTTCGCCCAAATCTAGGTTGAGGCCGGCTAGTGAGGGTGGCTCGCCAGCCACTACGAGGAAAGTCCAAGGAGGAAGGAGAGAGAAAAGAAAGGAAAAAGAAAAGAAAAAGAAAAAATTAATATATATTTGAAAAAAATTTAAAAATATATTTAAAAATTGTCGCGTTAGTATCCAGCCACTAGTTGGTTCCACGTTAGTGCTGAGTGGCCAAAATTGACCGAATGAATTGAATTGGTGTCAATGTGAAAAGGTTTGAGACTAAATTGATCCAATTGAAATGTTTAAAACTAAATTGATATTAATGTAGTAGGTTTAGAACTTATTTAGTACTTTCCCTTGTTTGAGACATCAACAAAGGGAACTTCATTTTGATATCCTTTTTTAATTCTGTTTTTCAGACTAAAATAAACCACCCTTCAATGTGCATTTTCGCTGCCCCGAAGTAAAAGTTCAGAAGGTTATTGCTGAGGCTATTGAGAGCAAGGCAATTATAAGACGACCTCCTGAAGGCTTCTTTTGGTTCGATGTGAAAGAGAAAAAGAAAGGATTTGCTTTCTATGTCATAAAATTCTGTACTGCTGCATTCTGTTTCGACTCTTTAGAGGATCGATATATTTCATTTTGTAATGAAATTGGTTAACAATTCTAATCCTTTGGGGCATTATTACAAGGTTAGTGTATCTGAATAAAAGAGAATATCAGTGAAACTCCTATGCTTTGTTGGAGGGTCAGTAAAACTTTCACATTTGTCTTTTATAAGATATATCTGGATAAAGAGGAGCTTTCAAACTTTATTGGAGGGTTAATTGAGCTTTATACGACATTGTTCACGTAGGCCCTCTGCAACAAAAGACAGGAGCTTCCATACTCAGTTAGGAAAATTAGAATTTCTGGTTAAGTTGGCTCCGTAATGTTTAAAGATAGTTGATCTACCTAATTCAATTGGAGATCTAAAGGCATTGAAATTAACTAGGATGGACAGCTCATAAGGAAGTTGCCCGAGCTATTGTACCGCCAAAGGTGATTAAGGTTTACATACCAAGTCTATGGGTCAGACGGAAAATCTTTGGTGAAATCGGGAGACGATATCGTATGAGAATCTTGGGCCTACATTCATCCACGTTATTTCTGAACTGCCCATGACAATTTGTTCTCTCTCTCATGTTCAAAAACCTTTTTTTTTTCCCAGAACCACTAACAAATTTGACAGTCACCCAAGCTTCTTTTATTGATCTTTGTTTTGGTGCACCTAGCATCCATATTGTTCATGGCCTCATGAATCTAGTTAGTTTTAGATTTTCTGAACACATCTGACGTTTCCCTCGAGCAATATATCCACCGGCTTCCACGTAGCTTGTCATTATTGCAACTTTCGCTTAAGAGATATTGCTAATGCTTTCAATCTTGGAGAACTTTTTGGCTCTCGATGTGGAATTTAACCCTATAAGAGACTTAGATTACTTAGTGTGCAATACCCATACGTGAAATTGCAATTCCATACTTTTAGAATGTTTGTTTCCAATGTGATGATTGTTCGTCAGTAACAACAATGGGAAGATTGGAAGCTCATCGCCCTTTAGATATACGAATTTTCAAATTTTTACCAAGGTAAATTTTCTAGCAACAAATATCTTTAAGAATTTTAAGGTAAATTTAATGGACGTTTACTGATCTTTAGCAGACTTGCAATTGAGTCATTGAATTCCAATTTCTTTCATTAAGAGTAGGAAACTTTACCTTTTTTTTTTCTTTTATCTAATGATGCATTTTGGCTGGATTCCAAATCTTCCATCAAAATGCTAACGTGGTGAATATGTGGCCAATTTTTCTGATGTGATGTCACCACACATGTTCATCCATCACCACCATGTGTGAATTACGTCAACATATTACCAGAAAAGTGATCATTGTCGTTAAAAAGTGAACCAATTGTAAAAGAAAAAAAGGAAAGTAAAGTTCTTTGAGTGGTAGAATAATTACAAAATTTGCTAAAATTCAGCATTGTATATAGATATTAGGAGTATTTACATTACTAGTATTAAAATTTACAACAATTTTTTAATAAATTATTATTATTTAACAAACGGAGTGGGGAGGGGCCAAAGCTGGGCCTGCCCGGCCCCTTTTTCCTTTTCTTTTCCTTTTGCCCGCGCGGGCTGGCCCACGCGCTGGTCTTCTTCTTTGCTCACATCGCCCACGCCTCTACAACAGCAACGTAAATAAGCAGATCAGCAGGAACAGAAGCAGAGCAGGCCGCAGCACGATCCTTGGGTCAGGGATCAGTCAGCCACGGCAGGCTGGCGGTGGCAGAAGCCATGTGCGCCTGCCGATGGTCTTTAAAAGAGAAAGAGGATGTTCAGCCAAAAGGGGTTCGAGGGAAAGCTTGAGAAACGGACGGGGGAGAGCGTTTTCTTTTTTTTTTTCTTTTTTGGGAGAAGGGGCGACTGAGAGAGAGTGAGAGCTCCAAACGCCTCAGCCATGCATGGATCCGTCCGACGACCTCTCCCAGCGACATCCTCAAACCGTACAGGCGAGCCTCGGCTCTGCTATTGTCCTGTTTTGACCGTGCCAGGCCGGAGCTCGTGGTCGTCCAGTTCACGTGATCTCTACCCCCGTCGGTCCTATGCTCTTTGTCATCTGTCTCTGCTTGTCTTCTGTCGAGAACCCAGCGCAGGTTCGAGTCCCTTTCGAGTCAAAAACTCCATTACCCGTGTTGCACATCACTGTTTGTGAAAATGCCTCAACTAGATCCGCAAACTTTTTCTTGAGTTTGATTTGCTTTAGGAAATATAGGTCGTTTCGTGCATCCTTTGTTTGCGCCGTGACAGGTTCGTGGAGGAATAACACTTACAGGGGCTGGAAGTCGGCTTGGCTGAGGACAACTGTGTGTCGCTTGGACTTCGACTAACGGAGGCGTCAAGGTCGAGTCCGCGATTCGGCCCGAGCCGGTGTGTCGCGTGTAGATCGCTCATGAAGACGTTCCGGAGCCGACGGTGGTCGTTGGAGGATCGAGTGATTCTTGATTAATATAGGATCATTGGCATTTCGTTGTTCTGAGTTTAATGGACGTCGTTGGTTTCTGGGCGTGCTGGAGAGGGCGTGTCGAAGCAAGCGATGGGAGCGAAATGGGTTTTAAGGCAGGTGGGCGCAGTTCTAATTATAATCGGGTTGGTGTTTTCGAGTTTGGATTGACTAATTGAAAGAGGGCTTCAGTAACGGGCTTAGTGTTTGCTTTAGGAAAAGAGTGGGCTTGAAGTTTTAATTAAAATAGGCCTAACTAGTAAGCCCATTTGAAGCATGTCTTTTTATCACCAAACCCGACCTTAATTTGGACACGAGCCGCAAAATTAGGCCCGCGCCTCCATGGGTCCAGCCCCCATACCCGACCGGGCCCATAATGTCCTTTTTGTTTTGCTGGTGGGGCCTCAATTTTGAGCTTGACTGGACCCGCACATCAAGCCCAGGCCTGTGTGAGGGCCCAGCGACCCTGACACCGGACGGTCCCTATTTCCGCATTTAAAAATCAAAATTTCATTTTTTTAAAAATTAAAAATTCCGAAAAAAAAAATCTATTTTTTTTTTTTTGTAAAATTAAGAAAAGATTAAAAATTATTTTTTGAGTAGTTTTTTCTTAAATGTGTGAAATTTTTTTAAAAAAAATTTGTGCTTAAAATAGAATAAGCTTTTAAAGTTTTGTAACAAGTTTAAGATAAATGCTCTTCATTGTCTACTTTCAATATATTGATTATTGTTTCCTTTTAGTCTATTTAGGAATGGCATTTGTCTTACTTCTTAGTGTTGGATTATTATTTTTTCTTGCACTTTACTTAATGCTTCATTGATTGATGAATATTGTTTTAATGATTATGTACCAATATAATCAACTCACATATTAATAGATAGATTTAGAATTAATCCAAATTGCTTGACAAACATCTTGAAATGAACAATATTAGGTTATGAAAGGACACCGGTTGATTAATTAATGTAACCAAGTTTCCAACTCTATATTCTTCTGTCGTGTCTAAAGTAAGGTACGCTTCAAAACCTCACTTAGTTTTTAGCTGATGTCAATAAGCTAGAGGTGACTCCTCATTAGAAAATCTTTAAAGTGTTAATTTAACTTGACATTAAATATCCCAATATTGCACGGGATATAAGTTTGAGAAAACCTGCACTTGATTGAGGGCCAAAGGCCTACCTTTTAGGCAATATCACTTCCCCTTTAGAGGGAAAAGGTAGGTCGCAACACATATTATATAATCACATAAAGTAAATCCATAAGTCAAGATAAGCACATTGTAATTATAAATAATTCAGCACAAATACAAACAAAAGACAACGAAAGCCAAAGTCCACAAGAATGGAGCCATAAAACAAAGGAGTTCACCATCACATACTTAAGTCACGTGTAATCAATTATATATGTGCAAAATATCGTTTCTTTCCCTATTCTATAATAAGCATCTTTAACTTTTTTTCAATTTGAGTAATGTCAGACCAAATTTCAATGTAGATGTAGACCGATTTGACTGTCATTTTGATATCCTTTTTATTGTGTGCTTGACAAAAACAAATTTTTTCTTTCATTGTTCATTACTGCAATCTCAAAGAACTTGAATCGGATGCTGACAAGAATTCCAGACATCTGAAATATGCCAATGCAAGAAGCAGATTGCTATAAAAAACAAAACAAAAAATGGAATTCCATTTTAAGTAATATCTCTTCATTTATTTTGTAAGTGACTTTTGTACAAGTGAATGTTCAATAGAACCCAAATTGTAATTGTATATAAACTGCAAAGCTTAATCAAAAGATTAGTTATGAAAAATATTCAGATAAAAAGGGAAATTGGGTCCAAGTCAGAATAGTCTATAGAGCAAAGATGGCAGCGGCCGGAATTTTTGCCGGTGTGAAGAGAAACTAAAGACACGATCAGCACAAGAATGGACTAGAACAGGGGTGTGGGTGTAAATTGGAAAAAATAAAAGACTGGAAATCATTTAAGAGAAATCACAAAATTTTGGGAGTGGGGCCATATCTTGCTAAATGAAAAAAAAAAAAAAAAATCACGTGGGGTTTTAGCTAAAAAGAGAAAAGAAAAGAAAAGAACCGCGTGGAGGGGACAATACCCCCGAATCTCTTCATTTTATGGAGAAAGCGTACTATTTTCACAAATAATTGTGTGCATGTGATATCTCTCTGTCAAACCTTCAGGTCAAAGGTCCCGATCATTTGTAGAGAGAACCAAATGAGATTGACTAATGGTTTGCTTAATTTTCTGGTTTCGAGTATATCGAAAGAAGCATTTTTTAAATTTCAAAAACAAAGAAAAAGAAAATAAGAGCGTTCAAGTGTTATGTAGCCCTCTCGAAACAAGAAAACGAATGGAGTTTGCAGCGTTGACATCCTAGACAACACCAAACGAGGCCGATCTGCTAAGGAACATATTCAGCCCAGACAGTCACAAACCAAACCCAGCCCAGGTTCTTCTAACTCAAATCGAGCCCAAGTCTACTCACATATGCCTCAAGCCCACCACGGTTGAATTAAACCTGAATCTGACCAAGCCCGCCCAAGGTACCCACTCATATTCCCAGAACTCCAACCTCTTCACCGCATCGTTCCCGAACATCAAAATTCCTTCTTCTCTTTTATTTCAATATTAAGGTTTTTTAAAAAAAGGAAAAAACGCACACCAAAGGGAAAGCTCACTTGTTGACAAAGCTCTCAAAGCACTAAGCAAACGCTCACTGTTATCCATTACCCCGTAGCCACTACAACCCGGAAAATAACGGTCCCTCTTTCAATCGGACTTTAACTCTGGCGGCGCTAGATCTTCATTTCCAACCACCATCGTCTATCGCTTACCATATATCGATCTAACACTACTGGGCCATCACTAACTACCGTGGCTTACCACCGGAAAAACCAAATTCGCTTCCAACATCTACCATCACACTGGCCACTCATCCCGTTCAATGGAGGAGACACAGCATATATCAAACAAAGTGCAACGCAGTGGCTTCATAGTCAATGAAAATCAACTTTAACAATTAGTGAACGAACAAGCCACATCAAGACGCACCTTCAGATTCAAACCAAAACAAAAGTCATTTCTTAAACACTTCTCAGAAACATTTCGTCGAGCAAGTCTCAGGCGTTTGACTAAAAGCGATATGGCATGTCGATGACCCAACACTTTGGTGTCGAGTTCATCCTACATCAATCAATCAAAGGACATCTTAAGTCGATGAAAATATTTTAGATAGATCCTTGACATGCTTTCACAGAAACAAATCAAACCTCGGTCTCATTTTTACAACAACACTAACTGAGGCATTATATCGACTATCGAGCATTTCAAGCACACTCGCTGAAAGAGAAAGAAAAACCAAACTGACAAGGCTCAAACTTGCGCCCACATTTGCGATCATCAACAAGCAACAATCTAAAATAGCAGCGCACAAACAGACGGGGACGGGACTCGGGCGAACCGGACAACAAAGCGAGGCAAAACAAGGCACAAAAATGGAGAAAAGCAGAGGGCGGTCGGCATGCTCCCTACCCGGCTCGACGGCGGTGAATGGGGGCGAGCTCGATAGATCGGACTACGTCCGGTCGCCCCGCAAGCCCCCCGAACCGGGATCCTCGGGAAATCAACGCAACTCGAAACAAATGAAAAAGAAACAAACAGAAACCTACCGTGGGGAGAGGCACGCGTTGGCGAGGGTCGGCGGCCGAGGTCCAACCGTGGCGGCTACCGGAGAAGGCCCTTCACTCACAGCCTCACTCTTTGCTCCCTACTTCTCGCTCTCTCGCTCTCCCCCCCTTCCTCTCTTCTCCACCAATCCCCCTTGGCTCGCTCTCCTCTCTCCCTTTTAAGTTGCCCAGCGCCCATGGCCTCCTGCGACGCCAGCTACCCCTGCCGGCCTGACCCCCGACGGGACGTCTTCGCGCGACACTCCCTGCGGTTGTAATGTTCCCCATCGTACCAGTGTCCCCGTCGCGCTGCAGAGGGGAAAGAGAGGGAAGAAATGAGCAGTGCACAGGCCGGGCCGGAGGGAGAAAGAAAAAGAGGAGAGGAAAGAAGCTGGGTCGGGCTGACCCACACGGAAATTCAGCACGAAAACAAAGGCGGAGAAGCCTCACGTGCCAAACTCAATAACCAATTCCGTACATGCAAAATTTGTTCCTATTCCTATTCTCTAATAAGCATGGGCGTATTACTCAAATCATATTTACCAATCAATTTCAAAATTAGGAAAAGCTGGAATCGGCTTTGCTCCTGCTTAAATTCTTGTTTGGATGGTGATTCCCATTTTGTCAAAAAATAAAATAAAATTGTACATCACAAAATAACAACCATGAAAAACATCATAGAGCATGCATTATTAGACATCACACTCGTCACTCACATGAATCGTACTGATTCATAAAATATGTCCGTGCATACACGACCTATATCTAATTTACAGGTAATTCTTACAATCATAAAAAAAAAAAAAAACATATATTTTCAAAAGTGTCTTAAATTTCTCCAAATTGAGGAATGTTGGAACGAATTTTGCATAGATGTAGACCAATTGATTTTGACACCTGAATTTTGGTTAATAAACTGAATACACGTTTTTCCTAAGAAAATAAAACATACATAAATATATTAATATATAATGAGTAACAAAGAAATGAGGCTATATATAAAACCCAGACCCATCGGGCTCATCTCGCACAACCCAAGACCATTAGGTTCTTCAGCCCAGGAGAAGATATGGAAAATGCCCGCCGAGCCTCAAGTCTTTCTTGGTTACTTTCGTGAGGAAGACAGAGAGATGGGCATGCACCCACGAAGAGCACGCCGGCATGGCCAAGAGAGAGAGGTGGAGTAGGTGGAGGAGGCGGCATTCACAGAAAGTTCTCCTCCATCGTCCCGGCGTTTTTGATGCTTTCCTCGTATGGAGAGCGCAGAGCCAAAAATCATGACGGTTGTTTTGGGATTCATTAGTGAATGCAAGGTAGTGGATCGGCTGCAAATTCAACTCCATCGAGGCATCACCGTATGAACTCTGTCTACTAGGCAGACTGTAAGCACGTAATCTGCTTGACTTGAAAATTTATATAATTGCTGAGATATATACATTATCTTGGCAAAGGCCAAGGGGTGAGAAAGAAACTCGCACGCATAAATGTTTGATGCAATTGGTTGTGCTTGTTTGATGGTATTACTATTTCCGAGTCTCGTTAGGTTGAAGTCCATAATTGTTGGCAGGGCCTGAGATGATTGACCAAAATTGTCACGCCCCGATCCTCAGGCACGCACACATCCGTCTGACTTGGTCTATTTTATAATGCGATATCCCAGGACAATATATCGCCGAATTTTCAATTTTTAAGCACATGCGGAAGCGTTAAAATCCCTGACAATAAAACGATGGGATAGAAAAGCAGGGCCATATTTTTCATATTGAAATTTATAACCAAACTTTTATACAAACCACAAACCCTTTCATAACTATTCACATCAAAATGGAGATCTCAAAAGAAGACAGGATCTCAATCCATCCAGATGATACTTAAGGCCCCTCTCGGGACTATCTTCTTCTTCCAAAAATCCTTCTCTTCAGATCTCACCTCCGAGTTCTCCTTCTCGGATTCCTCCTCCTCAGCTCTTCAGCGGGGTCCTAAAATGGTTTTCCCCAAACTGGAATGAGACTACGTCTCAGCGAGTTCTACCCCACTAAGCCCGATTAGTAAACCATTATACTAAAGGCCGCCTAAACACGCACGGACGAGAGGACTTACCTTGGCCTCGCATCCCACCTGCAAGTTAGTACAATTCACAATAAACAACCATTCACTTCAAACAAATCGAACCAGTCGATTACATGTCATACAATTCAATCTCAATCAATTCCAATCAATTTAGGGTAAATCCCTAAAATATCACAATTTATTCAATTCCATACAACGTGGAGCTCAAATAAATAAACGGACTGCGCCACGACGATCAGCACGAGATTTCGGTCGTCGGCCATCAAAATCTTAATTTCAGAAAATTAATTAATTAATTAATTAATTTCGAAAATTAATTATTAATTACTAAAAATTCAATTTAGCTCAAAATAAAGCCCGATTAAATAAACGGACTTCACCACGGTCATCAGCATAATTTTCCGGTTCTAGGCCATCTCAGTTGAATTTTCGAAAAATAAATAATTATTTAATTTAATTCCGAAAATTAATATTTAAACACAAAAAAATCCGCTTAGGCCCAAAAAAGCCTAATTGAAGCCCACCAAGGGTCGGGAAAAATTCCGAGGCACTTCCAATAAATAGTAAACCACGTCTACTTGCTAATTACACATTCAATTTATCTAATTCGCATCACAGTTGTCTAATAATTGCTAATTTAATCTAATCTAACAACCTAAACATAATTAATTAAATCTAAACCAATCTTAAGCATAATTAGCCACTAATCCTGGATTAGTGAGATTACTCACCAAATCGCACGCAAATCGGATCAATCCGACGGCGGCGACGCGAGGAACGATTGTTCCCAAAGTACGGCACAGGTTCGGGGCCGAGAAACGGCCCAAAAGCAGGCCCGAAGTGCTGGAAACCCACTTCATGGGTTTGCTGGACGGAGCTGATCGGGGCCGCTCCGGCGGCTAGGGCGGTGAGGGGAGGCCGGCGGAGGGCGAGGGGGTCGCGGGGGAGGTCCTGGCGGGGCTGGCAAAGGGCGGAGGTGGCCGGACGGGGGCTGGTCGGTGCGGAATGGGCGAAACAGGGCTGATTCGCACGGCCGGGCGTGCGCGGACGGCGGGACGGCAGCTGGCGCACGGGCGCGGCGCGGGCGGTGCGGCGGTGCGACGGCGGGACGAGCGGTGAGCTGCTGTCTCCGTTTTTTCTGCTTCTGGGTTTCGCTTGCTGGACGTGCGGAGGAAGGAAGAAGAAGAAGAAAGAGAAGGAGAGAGAGAGAGAGAGAGAGAGAGAGAGAGAGAGAGAGAGAAGGGATAGGGTTGGACCGGTCAAAGAGGAGAGAGAGAAAGTGGGCGGTGGGGGGAATCGCACGAAGCGGGAGGGAAAAGGGGAGAGGAGAGAGAGAGAAAAGAAAGAAAAGAAAAGAGAAGGGGAGAGAGGAATAAGGAAAAAGGAAATACATGATTTTTTCTCTTTTCCTTTTCCTTTTTATATTCTTTTGGTCTTCAATTTTTCTTCCGATAATTACTTTATTGAAATTTCGGACTCGTCAATAAATTGATGAGCGATGAGACAGGATCCTAAAAATAAGAATTATGACGTGCTTAAAATTCGATTCCCGAAATCGAGTTCAATTTCGTGGTTAAAAATCGATTAGACGTGATTTTAGCTCAATCCAACCAATTAGGTAGCTTTTATGGATTTTACAGCTGATACATCCCTTAACGGCTTCACCCAATAGGTTAGTTAACTCGTGACTGATCAGCTCAAAGAAAAATGGCATAGGCACGTCGACGAAATGCACATTTCACTTTATCGAAACGGGGTCGAATTTCAGGATGTCACAACTCTTCCTCTTATAAAATTTCGTCCTCGAAATTTAAACCATTACACTTTGTTCAAAAAGGTGGGGGTACAACTGTCTCATCGATTCTTCGGTCTCCCAAGTCGCTCCTTTAGTGCCGTGGTGTTGCCAAACCACTTTGACCAACGGGATGGTCTTTGTACGCAGAACTTGCTCTTTACGATCGACAATCTGAACCGGGCTTTCAACGTATGACACACGGTCATCCACATCCAATTCCTCGAAATTGAGCACGTGGGTCAGGTCAGGCTCGTACTTCCTTAACATTGACACGTGAAAGACGTCATGCACTTGCGCCAATCTTGGCGGCAACGGCGGCAACGCAAGACGATACGCTAGGTTTCCAATTCTTTCAAGAATCTCAAACGGACCTACGTATCTTGTGTTGACACCTAAATTTTTATATAATTTTTAAGGTTAATTTTTACTAAAAAAAACGGCATATAGTTTAGAAACATTTCATTTTTATTTTGGGCCGCCGGTGAAACGAGGATTTTTTACATATTCCGTTCAGATTTTTCACATATTCAAGTAATATATACTGGGGGTGTATTTTGCTTGAAAAGGGAATTTTTTTTTTTTTTTGGATGGAATATGCGGAAAAAGCAAAATAGAATATTGCACGAGCAAAATTGGAAACGAAATATGTAATAAAGATTCAATTTTTACCCTATAAAATGTGTGATGGGGTACAAAAAAAAAAAAGGAGGCCACACAATTGAACACACGGCCGCACAAAAGAGAGTTTTTCTTTGGGGAAGTTTCCTTCGTTCTTTTGGAGAATGAAGTAAAAAAAGAGAGAAAGAAAAAACAAAAGTCAAGCAAAAAGGAAGCAAGAGAAGAGACGAAAGGGGACAGCAACGTACAGAGAAAAGACTTGTGCAGCGGGGAAGGGAAGAAAAAAGAAGAAAACAGAGCAAAGCCTTTCATCTTCTTCGCGGACTCCCTCTCGCCCGAGTGTCGACGTTGCCCCCGCACGCAGCCGCGCCCCGCCGGCCACCACCGCTCCGCCTGCAGCCCTCGCCGGCCACCACCGCTCCGCCTGCAGCCCATCGTCGCGCCACCATGACACCAGCCGCCAACCACCGTCGCGCCTACCGCCGCCTGCAGAGCCCTCGCGTCGCCGCCACACCAGCGTTGCTGTCACGCCCGCATCCGGAAGCCCCCGGTTCGCTAGCCTCCGCCTTTGATCGACGACCGCACTCGGAGTCTTGCCGCACCACCGAGACCCCGGTAACCCAAGTTTTCGCTTCATTCCGCCCCGCGACACTCGCCTGCATCGATCTCGGCCGTCCTCGCACCGATCGCCCTTGTTTCTGCTCCGCCCACCTTCTGCTCGCGTTCAACAGCCGTAACATTGCGCTCGAATCAACCATCGAGCCCCGACGCCGCTTTGCCGCGGTCGGTCCTCTATTCGAGTACCCGCGTCACCCTCCGCGCCTAACGCCGCTCCTCGCCCGCGAATCGACGCTGCCACAACCGCCAAGCCCCCGTCGCTAGGCTGCCCGATGCCACCGGAAGCCCACACCACCGGTCCGCTGCCCCGCCGGACCCCGCACCTGCTGTGCCCTCGCCGGAGCTCCTCGCCGTGCGCCCGTCCTGCTTCGCCGGCGACTCCCCTCACCGGAGCGACCATCACGTTGCTGCTTTGCTTGGAAGGAAAAAAAAAAAAAAGAGGAAAATTAGGTAGTTTTCCTTTTATTTTATCTTTATTATTTTTTATATAGTCTTTTTCTTATATAGTTTCTTTCTTTTTCTTATATAGTTTTTTTGAGTGTAATTATCCTTCTAATGCAAAATTGAAGGTGCATGTTATGAAATTGCCTGGGAACTAGTGATTGTCAGTCCGATTTTCGAGCTCGAAATCTGACTCGCAATTACTTAAAAAATTGCCAATACGATCTCCCGCTCGAGATCCGATTCGTGATTTATGTGAAATTGGCCAACCCGATCTCATGTGCGAGATATGGTTCGTCGATTTGGGAATCAATATGACTTGATTTGCTGTGGTGTTACTTAAATTAGTTTTCTTTACAAAAAAATCAAAAAATGTAGTTTTAGGGTTTGCATGCTCATAATAGGTATTTTATTTCGAATTTTCAAAAATAAAAAAATCAAATCAATTAATTTAGGTTGCTAGTTTTCTTTAAAACTTGGATTGCATGTTTAATTGTTTGGCAATTATTAATTTCGAAATTTAAAAAAAGGGAAAAGAGGAAAAGCACAAAAAAAAAAGAGTCATTATGCATATGTCATGTAGAATTATGGCATTCTTTGCACGTCATTGCATGTTAAGATTGCATATTATAGGTTTAGATAATTTCTCCAAAATAGATTGCATGCTTATTAGGAAAATAAAAATCATGTGCACGTCATATAGAATTAGTTTTATACAATGCACGTCATTTAGTGATTTTTGTTAGATGCATTTAATTAGAAATTGCCCGTCATTAGAATTAGGTCATTAGATTAATTTAGATTGCATATTTAAGTGTTGCATTTCTTTAATTTCGAATCTCATGGAAAATACAAAAATTATTTTTTAGAATAAATCCATCTCATGCTTCGGATAGACTACATGCTTAGTTATGTCATATTGCTTAGGTCATATAGCTAAGTCATGTTGCCATGTCATATCATTTCATGTTAAATTAGTGGCATGCATTGCATATTGCATAATTTTCATTAATTAAGTGAAAGCAAAACAAAAATTGCATGTTAATTAGAAATCATATTTAGGACTGCTGATGTAAATTCTAAACTAACAACGCAGATATTTTCAGTGCTATGAGGTAAGTCCTGTAATTTATTCATTTGCTTTCTTGAGTGTTAAATTGGTGGTTTGCGTACCTGCATGGTCACCTCACATGTTAAGGAATTAAAATCAATTCAAGTTGCTTGCCAAACAATTTTTTCAAAATAAAAGATAAAGGTACCAAAAGGGCGTTAGAGAAATCTAACGTAACCAAGTCCCCGAACTCACAAATCTCTGGTTTGTATGAATAAAGTAAATCTCTCGTTACTTTATTTGGGTTTCTAATCGACCCACCAAAAAATAGATTAGTGGCGACTCCTGATTGAAAATCATTTGCATGTTAAGAACTTGAACCAAAAGTCACGAATTGGTATGGGCTTGGGAGGGCCCGAGTTAAGTCTAGGCTTAACAATCCATTAGCCAAACCCTAGGTGGTTCACACCCGAAAATTTGGTCGCGACAGCTTGGCGACTCCGCTGGGGACTTGAGTTGAAACTCTTAGTGGACTTAAGCCAATTTTCTTTTAAAAAAATATTTTTGTTTGGCAGCGAGGATTCCAAGTACGTCTCTAACATTTAAGGTGTAAAATGTTTTTGCAGGATGTGAGGTATAAGGGGAAGTGTTTGTTAACCTTTGTTTTGCAGGGAGGTGTATGAATGTATGGTTTATTTTCATGAACGAAGTGTTGCTTGATATAAACTGTCGTGCATGCCTTGCATCTAGCACTACACTTTTGCACACACAACCCGCTGCCGGACTGGGCCGCATTAGGATCATCTAGGATGGTATTGAGATGTTTGCCACTCCAACCGCATGCTCGCGGTACGAGTCGCCCATCTCAATCCCGAAGTTTCTTTCATGGTGTCAAGAGTACCCACCTCGGTCCGCATGCTTGAGACCCGGGTCGGCTCTTTGACCAAGCCGAAGTCATGAGGACCCGACATAGTCCACAAGCTCGTGGCTAGTCTGATCATCCTTGTGGCTCCACTTTGATAAGCCTTATAGAGTAGAAATCGAGCCACTTACCATGCGCATGTTTATGTGATTGCCATTGATCTTCCTTGGTGAAGTAAGTCTTCTTTCCCCATACCATGCAATTTATTTTGTCATATTCTTAGGTCGGTCCATGACAATCTAGGACAATCATTGATTTGATTCATTTGTCAATTGAAATGAAATGAGAAATTGCTAGGGAATGATGCATTTTTAAAAAACTTTGGAGAATTTGTTTTTACATCATGTCTAGAAAATTTGGTTTTACTAGGATATCCATTTTTAGGAAATTCCCTTCTTGCATAGACTTTTCATGAATAAATAAATAAAATGAAAAAAAATATAGAAAAATCGATTAGATCATTGTCATGGATTGACTCTCCATTTACACCTCATGCTTACATGTTCCGTTTATTTCCTTTGGGTGATTATGGAGCGATCTCACTCACCCATCCGTACACAGCCGAGGGTTAAAATGGCGGATCAAAATGAGGTGCTGGACCGTATCATTGTCAATATAAAACAGACGAATTGCGTACCTCCAAAGTCAAATCGATGAATTGTCTGCTACTGTGACTTGTCTCATCAAGCAAAAGGGGTGTGATGACGTAGGTACTCTATCTTCAGCGAAAAACTACGACTCGAAGAAGAGAGCCAAGAGGACTTTCGAACTGTCTTATTTTCCTGAGGTAGCTGAATTTGATGCCACTATGAAGAGACTAGTGACATATCTAGAAGGAATAATCTCTTACCTAGAGGATTTGCATCACAAGATCAAGGAGGGTGAAGAACTCAAGTACACATGATTCATGGTCCTAAGTTGTTCCATTTCCTCATTTAATTAGGGGCATGTTCAATTGCACATTCCCCCCACGCGGGAATTTTTATTGCAATACAAAAGAATTGTTTTTGCTCTCGAGAAATTGTTTTTGACTTCTTCTCTTTTTAGGGGTTAGGAATCATAATTTCCATTCCAATAATATAATTCATTTGATTCTATTCAATGAAATTACAATTTTATTTTCAATTTTTGAGGGCATGACGGGGTACTCCAAACTAGCCCGGTGACGATATCCAACAATGAAAAGAAAATATCATCCAAGGAGAATTCTGAGGACTGGGCTTCTTCATGCTTCCTCATCCAAAGAAAATCCAAAAGAACAAAAAAAAGATCATTTTTCAAGCCATTTCCAAAAAGCATGCGTTAGATTAGCCTTGTTTAATTTTCTGACTCATTTACTTCATGTTTCAGAGCATTACTTTCTTGACCCGATAAGAAAGCATCTGAAAAAGGCACATCAGGGCCAAACAAAGTGTGTTCCATTTCCGTGCTTGACGGAATTTTCATTCTCGCCCATTAAATGAGGGGCAAGTTAAAAGAGGATCATCCATCTTTGGTGAAAGAGGTACTTCTCGTTTTTGAACATAAATAATTTTGGGAGATGACGCTTTGTTCTTTTCCTTGCAGATGACGAATTGGGGGCACTGCAGATTCTAGTAGTGACATGACTGAGACAAAATCTTGATCCGAGCCAAAATGGTTGTGCAATTTGAATTTACTCTGAGTTGCATAGTATCCTATTCATGCACGTTCTCTTGTGCAGGGGCAAAAGCAAGAATGGGGTATTCATCAAATCAAAAAGCGCATTTTCACTTTTGATTGATAGATGCAATCCAATGACATCCATTGCTGAGACAATCCCTTTGTGGGACAATTCCTTAAATGAATGCTTGAAATCATGTTTGAGTGTAGTAAATTGTTTGTTTTGAAGTCACAAATGCTTTTTATGCGTAAAGTTGCTGGACTCTTTTGAAAAGAAATTTTTCATATTGATTTAGCTCACCAATTTCATGTGGAGATTTGTCAAGATAGACAATTTAATGGAGTGACATCAATGCTTAAGAATGCTGAATGAGATGTGTCAGGATGATGAAAGGCAAGCCTTATCCTATACACAGTCCCCTACTTATACACTTGTGAGATGAGTGTAGAAAGTTCCATATCTACAAGGTAAAGAGTTCTCTCGCAAAAGGTACGATAACCGAAATGATGAGGGGCAATTCATTTCTCTATCCCAAACACAACAGGTGATCCATTGCTTAACTACTGTGAGCCTTATACACTTGTGAAGTTTTTTTTTTTTTTAAAGTTATCCCTGTCAAGAACCACCCCACATTGGGGCAAGTTGGAGGAAAGACAGCATCATAAGGTGAGGAAAATGAATTGAAATTTTCTTGCTCTCACTTGCGTCAATCTTCTAGTCATGATATTACATTGAATTCATGTGGTAATTTAAGTGCCCTAGGATGACGAAGAGCATTCTTTTCTCTATCCTAAACACTCATATCCTTTGCGTAGCCCACTTGAGCCAGCAATTTCATTTCTTTAAACCCAGTTGGTGATCATCCCCCACACTGGGGCAAGGCAAAAGACAGATGAGGACCCTTGAATATTCGAGTGTTATCCAAAGTGTAATTCCTTGACGCATGCATTGTGCACAAAAATTGAAATAGAACTAAGGGGCATGAAAAAGCAGTGTGCCTGGTAAAAGCAAGGCCAATGCCTAAAAAAAAAAGTGAAAAAAATGAATAAGAACTAGGGGCATGAAAAAATGGTGTGCCTGGTAAAAGTAAGACCAATGCCCATAGATGAAAAAGAGGGTCAAGATAAGGTGACTGTCAATCGCAAGAATTAAATCCTAATGGAGCAATACTCAAAAAACTCAAAAGTTGAGTTTTTACAATCAATGGGGCATTTCATGAAGACAATCCCCGATGATAAAAAAACCCGATGGCAATGCCAAGATGATCACCAACTCTCACCATTTACACACATTTTGAGCCTAATGATCCTTTCATTTCTCAACCCATGAACCTAGCCTAGTTATGTCCTTTACAAAGTCTCTTCAGACTATGGCACTTGAATTAACATAGGAGTTCATATGTTTATAAACATCGCTAGAAAAAGTGCGAGCAAGATTATTTCTTTCTCATTTTGCAGGGTTCTTGACTTGTAAACCCGGAGATGATTAAAGAGTTGTTCTTTCAATAGCCTTGACTCAAAGAGTCCCTTTGTTAAGTCGTTGACCGAGCCCACATTACGGTCCCTATTAAAGACCTCTCGATTGGTAAGGTCGTACCACTTTGCGAGAAAACTCGGACCCTTGTTGGTATGATGATAGTGAGATGGAGTGATTCTCATAAAATAGCCTCTAAATGAGAGTGAGTGAAAGTCCTTTCTAACTGAAGGTCCCTCATTTGGTATTCTCAGGAAATCCATATCATGAGTGAAGATTGTCTTGAATGATAATTCTCTTCAGTGGAAATTTGGGTGATGCAAAGGTCATTATGCATGAACCCGATTGAATTAATGAGAATTTCACTGAATTTTGAAACGTGCATTCTAGAGTAGCTCAAATTGTCTATCTCTTTGATGAATGCATATCAGTTTTGCTCTAAATCATGTTTGACAGGTAATTCAAGTTCCTTTCAGAATGTTTCATGATATTAACAGATGAGAAACCTCCACCATGAGATAAAAGACCTCCACAGGATATCTAAATTTCAAAAGACATATCCCCAAGAATCAGAGATATCATCAGGTAAGTATATCTCTACCATACTCTAAAATACTTGTCATTGTGCAGGTATTCTCTCTCAAGTGCATCGACACTTGACTTGGTCAAGCTGTCCAGTTATATCGACCTGGCGTGCTTTCGTAGCCTAGAGTCATTTTCTTGACCTGGCGTGCTTTCGTAGCCCAGAGTTCATTTTATCGAACCGGCGTGCTTCCGTAGCCCGGATTTCTTTTATCGACCTGGCGTGCTTTCGTAGCCCAGAGTTCATTTTATTGAACCAGCGTGCTTCCGTAGCCCGGATTTCTTTTATCGACCTGACGTGCTTTCGTAGCCCAAAGTCCTTTACACCGACACTCAATGGAGTTGTCCCCAAAAGATTTTTCCTCCAGATTAAATCTAATTAAGGCGACCGAAGAATGGTTCGGGTCCTGGTCGGATGATTTCTGCCGCAAGGTTGGGCGACTAAAGAATGGTTCGGGTCCTAGCCAAGCAAAACCTCAGTCTAGGCGACCGTAGAATGGTACGGGTCCTAGACAACATTTATTGCTCTAACAGGTGACCGTAGAATGGTACGGGTCCTAGAAAAGCAATTTCCTCATTCAGGCGACCGTAGAATGGTACGAGTCCTGGAAAAATAATTCGTCGAGGCGACCGTAGAATGGTACGGGTCCTTGACAACACCTATTCCTTATTCAGGCGACCGTAGAATGGTATGGGTCCTGGAAAATAAATCCCCGTTTAGGCGACCGTAGAATGGTACGGGTCCTAGACAAAACTTTTCTGCCGTATCAAGCGACCGTAGAATGGTACGGGTCCCGGGAAAGCAGCTTCCTTACAAAACATTTCTGCCGTATTGGGCGACCGTAGAATGGTACGGGTCTTGAGAAAGCAGCTCCTTTCTGCCATACTGGGCGACCGTAGAATGGTACGGGTCCTAGGAAAGCAGCATCTTCACAAAGTCATGTTACTATTCTAGGCGATCGTAGAATGGTACGGGTCCTGGACAGGTAACACTCACTACCTCGAATTACTTTATCCTCCTCGAAGGTGAGTTATCCCAGGTAGGTTTATCTATCATTTGCATTAGTGTTTCTGTGCATCATATAAATTGCATTAAAAAATGGAATTCACGTTCCAACAAAAATCATTCATTGCATGAGCATGACCAAAATTTAGGTTTCAATTTGTCTTTGAAGGCAACCTCTGCGAGCTCACCTTCAAAGAGGGGCAGCTGTTGACACCTAAATTTTTGCATAATTTTTAAGGTTAATTTTTACTAAAAAAAACGGCATATAGTTTAGAAACATTTCATTTTGTTTTATTTTAGGCCGCCGGTGAAACGAGGATTTTTTACATATTCCGTTCAGATTTTTCACATATTCAAGTAATATACACTGGGAGGTGTATTTTGCTTGAAAAGGGAATTTTTTTTGATGGAATATGCGGAAAAAGCAAAAGAGAATATTGCACGAGCAAAATTGGAAACGAAATATGCAATAAAGATTCAATTTTTTACCCTATAAAATGTGTGATGGGGTACAAAAAAAAGGGGAGGCCACACAATTGAACACACGGCCGCACAAAAGAGAGTTTTTCTTTGGGGAAGTTTCCTTCGTTCCTTTGGAGAATGAAGTAAAAAAGAGAGAAAGAAAAATAAAAGTCAGAAGCAAAAAGGAAGCAAAGCAGAGCAGAAAAGAGAAGAGACAGAAAGGGGACAGCAACGTACAGAGAAAAGACTTGTGCAGCAGGGAAGGGAAGAAAAAAAGAAGAAAACAGAGCAAAGCCTTTCATCTTCTTCGCGGACTCCCTCCGCCCGAGTGTCGACGTTGCCCCTGCACAGCGCAGTCGCGCCCCTTGCTAGCCACCACCGCTCCGCCTGCAGCGCATCGTCGCGCCACCATGACATCAGCCGCCAACCACCGTCGCGCCTACCGCCGCCTGCAGAGCCCTCGCGTCGCCGCCACACTAGCGTTGCTGTCACGCCAGATCCGGAAGCCCCCCAGTTCGCTAGCCTCCGCCTTTGATCGACACCCGCACTATAGGTTCGATAATTTATAGGTTCAGATAATTTCTCCAAAATAGATTGCATGCTTATTAGGAAAATAAAAATCATGTGCACGTCATATAGAATTAGTTTCATACAATGCACGTCATTTAGTGATTTTTGTTAAATGCATTTAATTAGAAATTGCCCGTCATTAGAATTAGGTCATTAGATTAATTTAGATTGCATATTTAAGTGTTGCATTTCTTTAATTTCGAATCTCATGGAAAATACAAAAAAATTATTTTTTAGAATAAATCCATCTCATGCTTCAGGATAGACTACATGCTTAGTTATGTCATATTGCTTAGGTCATATAGCTAAGTCATGTTGCCATGTCATATCATTTCATGTTAAATTAGTGGCATGCATTGCATATTGCATAATTTTCATTAATTAAGTGAAAATAAAACAAAAATTGCGTGTTAATTAGAAATCATATTTAGGACTGCTGATGTGAATTCTAAACTAACAACGCAGATGCTTTCGTTGCTATGAGGTAAGTCTTGTAATTTATTCATTTGCTTTCTTGAGTGTTAAATTGGTGGTTTGCGTACCTGCATGGTCACCTCACATGTTAAGGAATTAAAATCAATTCAAGTTGCTTGCCAAACAAATTTTTCAAAATAAAAGATAAAGGTACCAAAAGGACGTTAGAGAAATCTAACGTAACCAAGTCCCCGAACTCACAAATTTCTGGTTCGTAGGAATAAAGTAAATCTCCCGTTACTTTATTTGGGTTTCTAATCGACCCACCAAAAAATAGATTAGTGGCGATTCCTGATTGAAAATCATTTGCATGTTAAGAACTTGAACCGAAAGTCACGAATTGGTATGGGCTTGGGAGGGCCAGAGTTAAGTCTAGGCTTAACAATCCATTAGCCAAACCCTAGGTGGTTCACACCCAAAAATTTGGTCGCGACACCTCGGACTCAGTTTGCCTTTCTTACCAAAGTGCGAAGTTCCCCTCATTGGTGACACTTTCAGAAAAACGTGATCACCAACTTGGAATTCCAAAGACCTTTGGCGCTTATCTGCATAACTTTTTTGCTTGCTCGCGCTGTCTTCAATATGTCTCTGATCACTGCCACGGCATCTACTGATTGCTGAACTAACTCTGGGCCTGTTATCTTTCTTTCCCCAACTTCATCCCAACACACTGGAGTTCTGCATGCTCTACCATACAACGCTTCAAATGGAGCCATCTTGATGCTCACGATAACTATTGTTGTAGGCGAATTCCACCAGATGAAGCTGATCTTCCCACTTTCCTTTAAAGTCTATTACACACGCTCTCGCATGTCTTCAAGAGTCTAAATCGTCCTTTCCGACTCCGGCCATCCGTTTGAGGATGATATGCCGTATCTTGTCAAGCTTTGTACCTAAAGCACTCGCAAGCTCTTCCAAAAAGCAGCAGTAAATCTCGGGTCTCTATCGGATGTTATCGTAATCGGCACTCCATGCATACGAACCACCCGACGTACATACAGTGCCGCGTGTCTATCCGCACTCGGTCCTTTCGAACTGCAATGAAGTGAGCCAATTTTGTCACCACGACTACTACCCAAATCGAATCATTTCCCCTTTGACTCCTTGGTAGTCCAGTCACGAAGTCCATCGTGATATGCTCCCATTTCCACTATGGGATCGCGAGAGGTTGCAAAAATCCTCCCGGCTTGCAATGCTGAGCTTTTACTTGTTGACAAGTCAAACACTTGGCCACATGCTTGGCGATGTCCGCCTTCATACCTGACCACCAATAGTGTTGACGCAAATTCTGATACATCTTAGTGCTTCCAGGATGAACGCTATAATTGCTACGATGTGCTTCAGATAAAATTTCTTCTCTAAGCTCTACATCGTCAAGTACAACCAAACGTCCACGAAGCCTCAGTACCCCATCATCAGAAACTTGAAAATCAGCTTTTCTTTTGTCAGTATCCTCTTGAAGAATTTTCTGTACGTCCGGATCTGTCGGTTGAAGTTGCTTGATTCTGACCTGGACATCCGGCTCAATTCTGAGGGTGGCCATAAAACTTGAGAGGTGGCCTACCTCAAATTTGAATTCCGAATCTCGAGCTCTCTCGATTAAGTTCCACTCCTTAACCAAGATCCGTGCCACTGAAGACTTCCGACTCAATGCATCGGCGACCTTGTTCGCCTTTCTCGGGTGATATAGAATATCACAGTCGTAGTCTTTCAGTAATTCCATCCATCGCCGTTGTCTCATGTTCAACTCCTTCTGAGAGAACAAATACTTGAGACTCTGATGGTCCGTGAAGATCTGAAACTTTTCCCCACACAAGTAGTGCCTCCAAATCTTCAATGCAAATATGATGGCTGCGAGTTCTAAGTCATGCGTCGGATAATTCAATTCATGAAGTCTCAACTGTCGGGAAGCGTATGCAACAACTCTGCCATGTTGCATCAGCACGCAACCCAATCCCCTAAATGACGCATCACTATAGATCTCGAATCCTCCAGGACCAGATGGAATCGTCAGCACAGGTGCGGTAGTCAGCTTTTCCTTCAACTCTTGGAAACTACGCTCGCACTTGTCTGTCCATATGAATTTCTCATTTTTCTTCGTGAGCTTTGTCAGAGGCGACGCTATCGATGAAAACCCTTCCACAAACCGTCTGTAATAACCTGCTAACCCCAGAAAACTTCGATCTCCTCACTCGTCGGTCTCGGCCACTTGATCACGGCTTCTATCTTGCTCGGGTCGACGGAGATTCCTTCTCCGGAAATCACATGACCTAAAAACGCAACACGAGTCAGCCAAAACTCGCATTTGCTAAACTTAGCATATAGCTAATGAATTCTTAAGGTCTGAAGCACTAATCTCAGATGATTCTCGTGCTCTTCATTACTTCTTGAATAGACCAGGATATCATCTATGAACACGATTACAAACTGATCTAGATATTCCTTGAACACTCTGTTCATTAAATCCATAAAGGCAGCTGGAGCATTCGTCAATCCAAACGGCATCACTGTGAACTCGTAATGCCCATACCGAGTACGAAATGCTGACTTAGGAATATCCTCTTTCCGAATCCTTAGCTGATGATATCCTATCCTCAAATCGATCTTTGAGAATATTGACGCCCCTTGCAATTGATCAAACAAGTCATCTATCCTCAGCAATGGATACTTGTTCTTGATCGTTACCTGATTGAGCTGCCGATAGTCGATGCACAAACGCAACAAACCATCTTTCTTCTTAACAAATAGAACTGGTGCTCCCCAAGGCGATGCACTAGGACGAATAAATCCTTTATCTAGTAACTCTTGCATCTGCACCTTCAGTTCCTTCAACTCAAATAACGCCATTTGGTAAGGTGCCTTTGAGATTGGTTCTGTCCCTGGTGCTAGCTCGATTACAAATTCAATCTCTCTTTCTGGCGGTAACCCTGGCAATTCTTTTGGAAAGACATCTAGAAACTCCTGTACCACTGAAATATTTTCCACTTTCAACTCTTCAACTGTCGTATCCACGACAGTCGCTAAGTACCCTCGGCAACCCTCGTCTAACAAACGAGCTGCTTCCGGCGACGAGATTAAGGAAATCGAAGGTCTTCCTCGATTCCCGACAAACTCGAATCTCTTACCCGCTAATGGGTCAAACTGAATCGCCTTGCAATAGCAGTCCATTTTAGCTCGTTGATTGGTGAGCCAGTCCATGCCAATTATTAAATCAAAATCATACATGGCTAGGACTAACAAGTCAATTTTCCCCACTTGCTCACCAATCTCTAACTTGCACCCCGAACATCCCAAAGCAGCAATAACTTTATCTTTCAAGGGTGTAGATATGCAAATTGCCGATTCCAACAATACAAGATTCAATCCTAGCATCCTAACATATTGCTCGGCAATGAAGGAATGGGTTGCTCCCGAATCAAACAAAGCATAAGCAGATTGGTCGTTGAGCGAGACCATACCTGTAATCACGCCAGGCGCAGCTTCTGCCTGACCTTGGGTAATCGCGTACACAGTGCCTTGAGCTGGAGGTCTTTGCTGTCCTCCTTGCAGTGCATTATGAGGGGCATACCCTCCTATCTGTCTCATCAGTGGCGGCGGTGGCAACTGAGGTTGTCCTCTTTGCTTCTTAGGACAAAATCTGGCCATGTGGCCCTGTTGGCCACATTCAAAACATGCACCCGTCCTAACTGGGCACGGTGCTGTCCCATGTCTTCTTCCACACAAGCGACATGCATCATTTCTAATAGGTCCTGACCTATTAAATCCACTTTTCTTGCTGGGCGGGCTTTGGAATCTATTTGCAAACATCGGCCTCTTTCCTTGGCGAATGTTGTCTCTATGAGAGCTAAACCTCGATCCAGATGAGGCAGCTTTATCGTTATGATCTTTCTCAATCTTCTGAGCTCTCCGATATATTTCATTATATGTCTTCAGATCCAGAAGGACTAAGGCACTTCTCAAATCCTGTCTGAATCCATCTCTGAATCTCCTTGCTCGATTCACAGGGTTCTCGATTAACTCAGGGGCATATCGCGAAAGTTCGGCGAACTTCGCCTCATACTCATCAACACGATAGAGAACCCGGCGAAGACATTGAAATTCAGCCATCTTCACCTCTCTCGCGCCTCGAGAGAAAACTTATCATTGAAAGCTTCGCGGAAAGTGTTCCAGTCCTGAACAACACCTTCCGGAAAGATCATTTCTCGAGTTGTCATCCACCAAGTGTCAGCAACTCCCTCCAGCTGGTAAGTTGCTAGCATTACTTTCTCAGCCTCGTTGCACATCAGCAGTGCAAACGCTTTCTCGAGCTTCTGAATCCATGAAGAAGCAGCTTCGGGGTCTCCAGACCCGGTAAACAACGGCGGATTTAACCTTAGGAAATGCTCCACCAACTTATGGATTGGTCTTGCAACGACCACTATCTCCGGTGGATTTTCAACATTCACGGCGGCTGGAGCAACGGCGCAGTTCGATCGGCGCGGCGGCGGAGTGCAAAATGCATAGGCCAACTCCGGTAGCGGGCGGCAATGCCGATTCTGGCCCGAGCAAATGCGGCTTCAACAGTAGCGGCTTGCTGATCCATTCTATTACCTATCGCTTCCAAAACACGCAAGATCCCATCCACCCTGGGATCATTAGGGGTTGCTACCCCGACATCTACAACAGGTGGATTCACTCCACTCGCGCTAGCTTGTGCTGGCGCTCGACCACGTCCGCCTCGGGTTCCGACACGAGTCGGAGCTCTACCCCGAATAACGGCCCTACTGGTCTACTTTGCAGGAGTTCTCGGCTCCTGATCGCTCATGGTGTAACTTTACTCAACTAACACCTGTTTCCAACTCAACACCGAATTAGAAATAAAGCGATCCATACAACAAACAATTTTAGCACTCAGCTAACACAGACATGCACTAGCATGAATTTAAAGGCCATCCTACTAACTATCCTATTAATCATCGCTCCTTATCACTTAAATCTTGAACTTCGCTTTGATACCACTTAAACTGGATGTCACGCCCCGATCCTCAGGCACGCACATCCGTCCGACTTGGTCGATTTTATAATGCGATATCTCGAGGACAATGTATCGCCGACCCTTTCAATTTTTAAGCACATGCGGAAGCGTTAAAATCCCTGACAATAAACGATGGGATAGAAAAGCAGGGCCATATTTTTCATATTGAAATTTATAACCAAACTTTTATACAAACCACAAACCCTTTCATAACTATTCACATCAAAATGGAGATCTCAAAAGAAGACAGGATCTCAATCCATCCAGATGATACTCAAGGCCCCTCTCGGGACTATCTTCTTCTTCCAAAAATCTTTCTCTTCAGATCTCATGTCACGCCCTGAACCCCGAGCGCGCGCACATCCCACTACGGTCGATCACAAATGCGACATCCCAGGATATGTCGCCGACCCATTTATTTTATTACGCATGCGAAAGCGAAACAAATCCCCGACAATAAAATACGGGATAGAAAAGCAGAAGCAAAACCACAACATAACACTTCCATAATTCAACAGAATTACTATCGAGGTCTACGGCCAAAAGTCTACAAAAGACCGGCTCTTAAAAATGAATTGTCCTACGACCTACAAGTCGGACACGTTCTCCAATCTTATGACTTCACCTCTGCAACTCCTCAAGGCCAACCAAAGCTATCTGGCCGCTCCGTCCACTAGGGACCTGAAATTTTAATCCCACAACAGGGATGAGATGATGTCTCAGCAAGTTCAACCCCCTAAACCCCTATTAGAAAGAAAATATGCCCAAGGGTGGCCTAGCCACATCACACAGAAGACTTACCTCGCCTCAGCCTTCATCTGCAGGTTAGCACAATTTATATAATTCAACCACGTACAATTATGATAACCAAACAACCATGGCTCAATCACATTATCAAAACAATTCAACCACTTGGATCGTCTCAGCAATCAATCGACTCGGCCGATTATAGGTCATTCCAACAAATCAATTACTACTACCCATCTCGACCTGATAGAAAGATTTAGCAACCAGTGGCAATCACGGCCCCACTCAGCACGACCTGTAATCAGGTGGTAATTCACGGCCTCATCAGGCACGACCTTTAATAGGTGGTATATCACGGCCTCATCAGGCACGACCTCTAATAGGTGGTATTTCACGGCCTCATCAGGCACGACCTCTAATAGATGGTATATCACGGCCTCATCAGGCACGACCTCTAATAGGTGGCATTTCACGGCCTCATCAGGCACGACCTCTAATAGGTGATATATCACGGCCTCATCAGGCACGACCTCTAATAGGTGGTATTTCACGGCCTCATTGGGCGCGACCTTTATCAGGTGGCATATCACGGCCCCACTGGGCGCGACCTCTAATAGGTGGCATATCACGGCCAATCGCCCATTCATTTCCACACTTAGGATTTTATAAAGAGTCCCTATATATCGCAATCACACTCAATTTGCCACAACCCATCATCAATATCAAATTCTAAATGCACAGCAGCGATCGGCACGAAATTCTGAGCAAATAAGGTCCCAATGAAAATTTTCGGAATTTAATAGATAATTAAATTTATTCCGAAAATTAATTAAATAATAATATCCATAGTTTTCGAAATCCACACTCAATTCATAATATCCAATCATCAATTTCAAAATCTGAATGTACCGTAGCGACCGGCACGAAATTTCGAGCAAACTGTGGTCAAAAATAATTTTTCTGATTTTTTTTTTAAAATAATAATATTTTAATAATTTCGGATTATAATATAATATAATATTTTCCAGAATTTCGAAGCACTTAAATAATTCAAAACTAAAATCATTTTGTGTCATATCAAGGCTTAACTTTAAATAACTTCTTTTAACCTTTAATTTAAACACACTTTAACATAAACCAACATCTTAATCCAATTTATAATTAAATGCACTAATCCACACACCTAAACTTACTTAATTTAAACTAAGCACACCTAAGGCATCATTAACACTCTAATCAAGATTTAGTGAGTTAAACTCACCGGATTAGCGAGCCGAGCGGACCAAAACGACGAGGACGACGCGAGGATCGACTTTCCCAAAGCGAGCCGAGCATCCGAGCTCGGGAAGGCGGCCAAAACGGCCCACGAAGGGCTGCCATACCCATTTTCTTCTTCTCTCCTTTGCTGCTGGTTGGGGGCGAAGGAGGCGGATCCGGGGCTGGTTCGGGCGGAGGAATGGCGGAGGAGCTGCGGCGGTGCCGTGCGGCCAACGGGGGTGTATGGCGGTCCACGGCGGCTCCGGCGGCGGTTCACGGTCTGGACAGCTTCAACCGAGCTTCCCCGATCTGGAATGGTAGCTAGAACAGACGGCCGGCGAAATGGAGGCAGAGACGGGCGGAGCTGCGACGAGCAGTGACGGCGACTGGGCCAGGTGCACGGCGGCGGTCCGGCTGGGCTACAGCCAGCTTCGACGCCTTCTCAGATCTGCTGGGTGCGCCGAGCTGCAGCGGAGATGGAGAAGAGAGGGCGACGGTGGCGCGGGCTAAGCGACGGCGAGCGGGTGGAGGGGCGGAGCAGCTAGGGTGCGGACGGGCGGCGACGGCGAACGGCGGAGGCGTGCGACTTCTTCGGCTCCGCTGGTCTGCTCGGTTCCGTCGAGCAGCAAGAAGAAGAAGATGGAGGAGTCACACGGGAGAGAAGGGAGAAGAGAGGGAGGAGAGAGAAGGAGGAGAGAGAGAGATGGGACCATTCCCTTTTCTTTTCCTTTTTCTTTAATCCAACCAAAAATGGCCCACCTCATGACCTCATGGATGACATCACACTCCACTCACCCAATCCTCCACAACCTCTTCCAATGGTTGCAATTTATTTTTCTGCCGGGGCATAAAATCTTGTACATCCAATTTCTTCAAATCTCATCAATTCTCTTCCAATTGAATCAAATTGAAGTCCATAAAATAAATCCAATGTCACCACACTTCAATTCACATCTTCACTTGATCATAGAACCAACTTAAGTCCCAAAAGCGCGACCCAAAAGCGGCCTATTAATTTCTCGAGCCAAATTAGCCATACCTTGATTAATTTGCCGAAAAACTCGGCTTGCATGAAAAATCTTCCGAAGATGAATTAATGATTCTAAAACGATTTGCGACACACCCAGACTTCCAATTTCTGAATTCGATCTCAATTCCACGGTTAATTTCACTTTGGCACGATACTAGCGCGGCCCAACCTACTGGGTAGCCTTTAGAAATTTTCATGCATTTGACCAGTGATTGATCATCTCAAGCCACAATATACATCTTTGAAACATTGGTGACTTTCGGTTGTCGGGGTAATCTCAAGGTTTCAAATACGAACACAGGGTACCCAATCGATAGAAAAGTCGGCCCAGTGTTGATCGACAAGGATTATGCGATCCGGTGGAATCACCCACACTCGATCACATGCCTTTGTCGAGTCGGCCTATCTCCGATCTTTAATCGATTTTAATTGTGCCGTAATGACCCTTGCAGACTAGCTCGGTCGAAAGGTCGCTTCCTAGTCAAATTCTCGAGTCTGATGCATTAGAAACTCTTAACAGCTTCACCCGATAGATTAGTTTCCACGTGAGTGGCCAACTCAAGAAAAAGAACTATATGCGTGCCAATGAAATGCCCGTCTCAATTTATTGAAAATAGAATCGGAAAATCGGGATGTCACATCTCACCTCCAAGTTCTCCTTCTCGGATTCCTCCTCCTCAGCTCTTTAGCGGGGTCCTGAAATGGTTTTCCCCAAACTGGGATGAGACTACGTCTCAGCGAGTTCTACCCCACTAAGCCCGATTAGTAAACCATTATACTAAAGGCTGCCTAAACACGCACAGGACAGAGGACTTACCTTGGCCTCAGATCCCACCTGCAAGTCAGTGCAATTCACAATAAACAACCATTCACTTCAAACAAATCGAACCAGTCGATTACATGTCACACAATTCAATCTCAATCAATTCCAATCAATTTAGGGTAAATCCCTAAAATATCACAATTTATTCAATTCCATACAATGTGGAGCTCAAATAAATAAACGGACTACACCACGACGATCAGCACGAGATTTCGGTCGTCGGCCATCAAAATCTTAATTTCCCAAAATTAATTAATTAATTAATTAATTTCGAAAATTAATTATTAATTACTAAAAATTCAATTTAGCTCAAAATAAAGCCCGATTAAATAAACGGACTTCACCACGGTCATCAGCATAATTTTCCGGTTCCAGGCCATCTCAGTTGAATTTTCGGAAAATAAATAATTATTTAATTTAATTCCGAAAATTAATATTTAAATACAAAAAAATCCACTTAGGCCCGAAAAGCCTAATTGAAGCCCACCAAGGGTCGGGAAAAATTCCGAGGCACTTCCAGTAAATACTAGACCACGTCCACTTGCTAATTACACATTCAATTTATCTAATTCGCATCACAATTGGCTAATAATTGCTAATTTAATCTAATCTAACAACCTAAGCATAATTAATTAAATCTAAACCAATCTTAAGCATAATTAGTTACTAATCCTGGATTAGTGAGATTACTCACCAAATCGCGCGCAAATCGGATCAATCCGACAGCGGCGACGCGAGGAACGATTGTTCCCAAAGCACGGCTCGGCTCGTTCGGGGCCGAGAAACGGCCCAAAAGCGGGCCCGAAGTGCTGGAAACCCACTTCATGGGTTTGCTGGACGGAGCTGATCGGGGCCGCTCCGGCGGCTAGGCGGCGAGGGGAGGCCGGCGGAGGGCGAGGGGGTCGCGGGGAGGTCCTAGGCGGGGCGGGCGGTGGCGGAGGTGGCCGGACGGGGGCTGGTCGGTGCAGGAACAGGCGAAATAGGGCTGATTCGCACGACACAGGCGTGCGCGGACGGCGGGACGGCGGCTGGCGCGCACGGCGCGGCGCGGCGGTGCGGCGGTGCGACGGCGGGACGAGCGGCGAGCCGCGTCTCCGTTTTTCTGCTTCGGGTTTCGCTTGCTGGACGTGCGGAGGAAGGAAGAAGAAGAAGAAAGAGAAGGAGAGAGAGAGAGAGAGAGAGAGAGAGAGAAGGGATAGGGTTGGACCGGTCAAAGAGGAGAGAGAGAAAGTGGGCGGTGGGGGAATCGCACGAAGGGGGAGGGAAAAGGGAGAGAGAGAGAGAGAGAAAGAAAGAAAAAAAAGAAGGGAGAGAGGAAAAGGGAAAAGGAAATACATGATTTTTTTCTCTTTTCCTTTTCCTTTCTATTTTCTTTTGGTCTTCAATTTTTCTTCCGATAATTTCTTTATTGAAATTTCGGACTCGTCAATAAATTGATGAGCGATGAGACAGGATCCTAAAAGTAAGAATTATGACGCGCTTAAAATTCGATTCCCGAAATCGAGTTCAATTTCGTGGTTAAAAATCGATCAGATGTGATTTTAGCTCAATCCAACCAATTAGGTAGCTTTTAGGGATTTTACAGCTGATACATCTCTTAACGGCTTCACCCAATAGGTTAGTTAACTCGTGAGTGATCAGCTCAAAGAAAAAGGGCCATAGGCACGTCGACGAAATGCCCATTTCACTTTATCGAAACGGGGTCGAATTTCAGGATGTCACAAAAATAAAGAGGAAGAGGAGCTCGAAGGCAATCCTGAGCATGGAAACTAAGCCAGAATCCGAGTTCGACGTGCTTTTGAGTTTTAGGGGAAGCGACATGTGCCTAAACTTTATTGATTATCTTTGCCACAGCATGGTACGTGCGGGGATCCACGTTTTCCTTGACAATGAAGAACTCAAAGATGGTGAAAAAATTAATGAAGTTTTGAAGGCAGTGAATGAGTCTCGGATCTCGTATATCCATCTTCTCTCAAAACTTTGCCTCCAGCTCATGGTGTCTCCGTGAGATAGCCCACATGGTAGAATGCACCTAAGAATCAGATGGGAAGAAAGAGATCATCCCCATTTTCTATGACGTGAAGCTTGATGATGTGAAGCTCAAAACCGATTTGTACAAGAAAGCCATACTCAAGCACAAGGAGAGGGTTGGCTTCGATGAATTGGAGCGATGGGAATGCCATACTCAAGCACAAGACAAGGAGACTGCAATTGTGAAAAACTCAGCATGAAAACAAAGGCGGACAAGCAGATCCTTGTAGTTCATCGTAGCCAGAGAAATTGAGTGGGGAAAATAAAACCCAAGTTCTTGTTTTGTGGTTTTTTCTTTTTTTTGGGTGCATGAGTTAAGTGATCTTTAGGTTAGGTTTGTTAGAGTCATTGATGTGAACTTTTCTATCTTTGTGCATTGGTTCAGCCCTGAAGAAGTGGTTGAATTGATTATTGTGGAGGTTTTTACGTGGATAACACTGGATTTTGATCAGAGTTTAATTGAAGATGGGTGACAGCTAATACACGTTGTAAGCCTGTATGGAATTTTGGGAGAACACAGGTAGGTGCGAAAAATCTCCTCTAGAAAGTTACTTAGAACTTTTCTAGCACAAATGTCTTCAGGAATTTCAAGGTAAATTTTATGGACGTTTACTGAACTTTAGCATACTTGCAATCGTGTCATTGAATCCTAATTTCTTTTATTAAGAGCACAAAATTTTACCATTTTTTTTATCCAATGATGTATGTTGGTTGGATTCGAAAAAAAATAAAAATCTTCAAACAAAATGTTGATGTGGCAAACATGTGGCCAATTTTTTGGATGCCACGTGACTACACATGTTCACCCATCACTACCATGTGTCCACCATGTCAACACATCACCAGAAAAGTGATCATTGCGATTAAAGAGCGCATTAATTGTAAAATAAATAAAATAAGGAAAGCATGGTCCATTGAATGTTAGAATAATTGCAAAATCTACCGAAATTCAGTGTCACATATAGATATGAGGAGCATTTGAGGCCGGGCAGCCCACTCCGCTGGTCTTCTTCTTTCCTCACGTCACCCAACCCTATGCAACAGCAACGTGCAGAAGCAGATCAGCAGGAACAGAAGCAGAGCAGGCCGCGGCAAGTTCCTAGGGTCAGGGATCAGTCGACCACGGCAGGCTGGTGGTGGCAGAAGCCATGTGCGCCTGCCGGTTGTCTTTAAAAGAGAGAGGATGTTCAGCCAAAAGGGGTTCGGGGGAGAGCTTGACAAACGGAGAGAGGAGAGCCTTCTTTCTTCTTCTTCTTCTTCTTCTTCTTCTTCTTCTTCTTCTTCTTCTTCTTCTTCTTCTTCTTTTGAGAAGGGGCGACTGAAAGAGAGTGAGGGCTCCAAACATCTCAGCCACGCGCGGAGCCGTCCGACGACATCTCCCGGCGACGTCCTCAAACCGAACGAGTAGGCCTTAGCTCTGCTGTTGCCCTGTTTTGGGCACGCCAGGCCAGAGCTCGTGGTCATCCGGTTCACGCAATCTCCGGCCCCGTCGGTCCTATGCTCTGTTTTCATCAGTCTCCGCTTGTCTTTCGTCGAGAACCCAACGCGGGTTCGAGTCCCGTTCGGGTCGGAAACTCCATTATCAGTGCCGCACATCACCTGTTTGTGAAAATGCCTCAACTAGATCCGCAAACTTTTTCGAGTTTGATTTGCTTCGGGAAATATAGGTCATTTCATACATCCTTTGTTTGCGCCATGACATGTTTGTGGAGGGGTGACATTTACGGGGGCTAGGAGTCGGCTTGGCCGGGGACAACTCCGTGCCGCTCAGACTTCGACTAATGGAGGAATCGGGGTTTGTCACGATTTGGTCTGAGTCGGGACCGTCGAGCGTAGATCACTCATGAGGACGCCAGTAGCCGATGGTGGTCGTTGGAGGTTAGAGTGATTCTTGATTTAATATAGGATAGTTGGCATTCTGTTGTTATGGGTTTAATGGACGTCGTTGGTTTCCGGGCGTGCTGAAGAAGGCGTGATGGAGCAAGCGTGGAAGGCGATAAGAGCAAAATGGGCTTTAGGGCAGGTGGACGTAGTTCTGATTATAGTTGGGTTGGTGCTTTCGGGTTTGGATTGACTAATTGAAAGAGGGCTTTAGTAACGGGCTTGGTGTTGCTTTAGGAAGAGTGTGGGCTTGTGAAGTTTTAATTAAAATAGGCCGATAGTAAGCCCATTTGAGGCATGTCCTCTTAATAACCCCAAACCTGACCTTATTTTGGACACAGGCTGTAGAATTAGGTCCGCACCTTTACGAGCCCAGTCCCATTTCTAGACCGGGCCCAGAAGGCCCTTATTGTTTTCCGGGTGGGGTGGACCTCAATATTGAACTGGACTGGGCCCGCACATCAGGCCCAGTCCGGACATCCGACTCGGGTCCCTATTTCCAGATTTAAAAAATCAAATTTTCTTTTTTTTTTTAAATTAAAAATTTCCGATTTTTTTTTTTTTAAATTAGGAAAGAGCATAAAAATTATATTTTTAGGAGTTTTCTCTTAAAACATGTGAAAATATTTGAGAAAAAATTTTGTGCTCAGAATTGAATAATATTTTAAGCTTTTATAACAAGGTTTAAATGTTTTTTTTTAAAGATAAATGCTCTTGATTGTGCATTTTCAATATGTTGAATGTGGTTTCCCTTTAGTGTAGTTAGGAATGACATTTGTCTTATTTCTTAGTGTTGGATTCTTGTTTTTTCTTGTGATTTATTTAATGCTTTAATGGTTGCTAATTGTTATTTTAATGATTGTGCACATGTATGATCACCTCACATATTAGTAAATAAATTTAAAATCAATACAAACTGTCTAACAAACATCTTGAAATAAAATAATATTAAGTACCGAAAGGACACTGATATTCTCTAGTTGTGTATGAAGTGAGGTATGCTCTCATACCACGATTTCTAGCCAATCTTAATAGGCTAGTGGCGACTCCTCATTAAAAAATATTTAAAAGTGTCAATTTAACTTAATACCAAATATTTTAACATCACGCGAGGTATAGACTTGAGAAAGTCTGCACCTAATTAAGGATCATAGGTCTACCTCTTAGACAATACCCCTAAATCTATGTATTTTACCCTCTAAACGGAAAAAGCAGGTTGCGACACATATTATATAATCACGTAAAATAAATCTATAAATCAAGACAAGCACATTGTAATTGTATATAATTTAGCGCAAATAACAAGGTGGAGAAGCCTCATGCCGTGCACCCTTGGACCAACCGTCAGCAGTGAATGGGCGGGCAAGTAAAACAAAAGAAAACGAAAGCCAAAGCTCACAAGAATGGAGCCATAAAACAAAGGAGTTTACCATCACGTACTTATGTCACGTGTAATTGATTATATACATGCGAAATTATGTTTCTTTTCCTATTATGTGATAAGCATCTTAACTTTTTTCAATTTGAGCAATGTCGGACTGAATTTCAGTGTAGACGTAGATGGATTAGATTGTCATTTTGATATCCTTTGCGTGCCTGACGAAAACAGACTTTTTCTTTCGTTGTTCATTGTTGCAGTCTCGAAGTATTTGAATTGGCCGCTGATGAGAATTCTAGACATCCAAAATATGCCGATGCAAGAAGCAGGACTTGGAAGTACTTAAATTGCTATCAAAGACAAAAGAGATGGAATTCCATTCCAAGTAAGATCTCTTCAGCTGCTTTCTAAGTGACTATCGTACTAGTGAATTTCAATAGAACCCAAATTGTAATTGTATTTAAACTGCAAAACTTAATCAAAAGATTAGTTATGAAAAATACTAAGGTAAAAAGGAAAATTGGGTCCATGTCAAAATATTCAATAGAGCCCAGATGGCAGTGGCCCGAATTTTTGCTGGTGTGAGGAGAAACTCGAAACATGACTAACACAAGAATGGACTAGAACAAGGCACGGGTTTAAATTGAAAAAACAAAAGACTGGAAATCATTTAAGAGAAATCACAAAATTTGGGGGAGTGGGGCCAAATCTTGCTAAATTGGAAAAAAAAAAAGTCGCATGGAGTTTTAGCAAAAAAGAAAAAAGAAAGAAAAGTAAAGAATCATGTGGAGCGGACGATGCCCACGAATCTCTACATTTTCTACATAAAGCGTACTATTTCCACAAATAACTGTGTGTATGTTATGTCTCTCCGTCAAACCTTTAGGCCAAAGGTCTCAATTATTTGTAGAGAGAGCCAAATGAGATTGACTAATGGAGTTTTGGCAAAAGAGAAAAAAGAAAGAAAAGAAAAGAATCACGTGGAGCGGACGATGCCCACGAATCTCTACATTTTCTGCATAAAGCGTACTATTTCCACAAATAATTGCGTGTATGTTATGTCTCTCCATCAAACCTTCAAGCCAAAGGTCTCAATCATTTGTAGAGAGAGCCAAATGAGATTGACTGATGGAGTTTTAGCAAAAGAGAAAAAAGAAAGAAAGGAAAAGAATCATGTGAGAGGACGATGCCCACGAATCTCTACATTTTTTGCATAAAGCGTACTATTTCCACAAATAATTGTGTGTATGTAATGTCTCTTCGTCAAACCTTCAGGCCAAAGGTCTCAATCATTTGCAGAGAGGGCCAAATGAGATTAACTGATGGAATTTTAGCAAAAAAGAAAAAAGAAAGAAAAGAAAAGAATCATGTGGAGCGGATGATGCGCACGAATCTCTACATTTTCTGCATAAGTGTACTATTTCCACAAATAATTGTGTGTGACTTATGTCTTTTCGTCAAACCTTCAGGCCAAAGGTCTCAATCATTTGTAGAGAGAGCCAAATGAGATTGACTGATGGAGTTTTATGAATCTCTACATTTTCTGCATAAAGCATACCATTTCCACAAATAATTGTGTGTATGTTATGTCTCTCCGTCTAACCTTCATGCCAAAGGTCTCAATCATTTGTAGAGAGAGCCAAATGAGATTGATTGATGGAGTTTTAGCAAAAGAGAAAAAAGAAAGAAAAGAAAGAATCATGTGGAGCGGACGAGCCCACGAATCTCTACATTTTCTGCATAAATCGTACTATTTCCACAAATAATTGTGTGTATGTTATGTCTCTCCTTCAAACCTTCAGGCCAAAGGTCTCAATCATTTGCAGAGAGGGCCAAATGAGATTGACTGATGGAGTTTTAGCAAAAAAGAAAAAAGAAAGAAAAGAAAAGAATCATGTGGAGCGGACGATGCCCACGAATCTCTACATTTTCTGCATAAGTGTAATATTTCCACAAATAATTGTGTGTGAGTTATGTCTTTTCGTCAAACCTTCAGGCCAAAGGTCTCTACATTTTCTAGATAAAGCATACTATTTCCACAAATAATTGTGTGTATGTTATATCTCTTTGTCAGACCTTCAGGCCAAAGGTCTCAATCATTTGTAGAGAGAGCCAAATGAGATATAGAAAGTCGCATTTTTGAAATTTCAAGAAAAAAGAAAAAGAAAAAAGAATATAAGAGCGTTCAAGTGTTGTTGCGACCCTCTCGAAACAAGATAACCAAAGGAGTTTGCAGCATTGCCATCCTAGACAACACCATCAAGAAAAACGATACTGTTCTTTTATAAAGCCATCTCCATCCTTCCTGTTACAATATTTAAATAATTGTTAAATAATAAATCACATATTTATCTAATATTTTAAATTTTTAAAACATTCAGTAGTAGTCTCGCATAAATCTCACAAGATATCAGAGTTTAGAGGTCTTGAGTTGGAATTTTCCAAACCCCTATTTACCTCTCCAATTGTATATTTCCACACTTTAGGTTAAGGCCAAAGTCCAACCTACACGTGAAGAGGAGTGTTAGAATATTTAAATAATGATAAACCATGCATTCATTTAACAGCTTAAGCTTTCAAAATAGTTGGCGGTGGTTTCACAAAAATTTACATGGTATCAAAGATGGGAGGTCCTAAGTTTGCATTTTCCTAGCTCTATGAAGAATTTTGAGATTAATTTCAACCCCAGTTTTTTATAAGAAAGTTATATTTCCTGAAAATCTAGAAACCGAAAATGGGCAGTAGTTTCTAAAGAGAGATGATGATGAAGCGCCGAGCCTTATGTTCGGTGATCACGGCTTCACACAAGAAGAATTAGCATGTCTAATGTTCCTCCGATATTAACTGCCTGTGCTTAATCGGTGCTATGCAAAATAAATAAAATAAAGGGTGCTTCAGTAATCAGTAGAAAAAATTAAAATCGCAGCTAATTGAGGACATGGAAAGAGGCCCTAATTGACATCGCAGCTATGAGGGGGTTAGTCTTGAAAACTAGCAGGTAATGCTCTGCTATTTCGCCACTAAATTTGAGGTACGTAAGTCATTCAACTGAACTACAGCAATATAGAGAGTTCCAATGTGCAATACAACCCCTTTGCTTATAATTAATTGTACACTAAAGCAAATTCGTTGCCTATAGAATACCTCAAGAATAGAAAAACTGGTACAGAAAAGGAATGCAGCAGATTTTAATGACGAGAGGAAGTTTGATTTTAAGTTATAGGTTTAATTTGTTACAAGATAGAGAAAAGTTAACTGGAGATTAGAACAAGATGAGATCATTCCGATTTGAGTCCACTGTTGACAAAACACAGTTAAAAATATTTGCTACAAAGGTGATAGAGTGCAAATTTTCGTAGGACTTTTTAAATGAATGTTTGAGGTGAAAGTTGTCTTCAAGTCCTCTACAATACAGAGAGGAATCCAAGATTCCGTAGCCATAAAAAGGTTTGACACACCAGTAAAAGGTAAAGAGTGGAATTTAACAGTAAATTATGACTAATTTCCAAATTGACCATTTCAATATAAAGAGGAAGAAAATGCTAGAAGAAATAGGAGAATCTCCTTTCATTGCACATAATATGGATAAAGAAGTTAGCATAATACGATAAACTAAATTGTTCTTTGTTAGAACCTCACTAAAATTAGTTTGTAAGAATGTGCCATGGTTTCTCAAGATTGTACTCGGTATAATTTGCATATCTCAGAATTCAAATCCTATGGAGACCAACATGTCATTTTAAATAGATCCCCATATTTCAAATGATGGTCTATCGATGAAGTAGCATAATGATGACCTATTCAAGGTTGATAGTTTGATCCGATATAACCAATTCCATCAACAAAAGCTACTTGACATTGGTTCATGAATATTTTAGAGCATCCTAAATTTCTTTAAATTTAACAATGCCCGACCAAATTTTGGTGTGGCTGTAGACCGATCGGTTGTTATTTTGATATCGTTTCATTCCACACCTGATAAAACGAACTTTTTTTTTTTCGTCATGCATTGCTGTAGGCTACTGAAGAGGTTTTGAGATAGCTGATACATGCTACAAGAAGGACTCAAGTAGTTGAAGATCAATGGTCGCTGATGGGAAGCTGTACGAAAATCGTTACCAAAGAACAAAAAACGAAGAAATGGCGTGGCATTCCAACTGTTGGAATTCAAGTCGGCGGAAGATGACTTACCTGATTCCGATGCGCAAATAGCAAATGGCCCCGGAATGAACGTTGAATTGCCGATGAAACACAAACAACACTTCCTCATGTTAGTCTGGATGTAATCACAAGGAAAACACCCGATTTCCACGGTGTAAATGCCGATTGTTCTTGCAAAACTGAAATGGAATTCCTTTTTCTTCTTTGATGGAAATGGAGAGAAAATTTGGTGCGTATATTTTCCAACCAATCCAACAGTTGTGTTCGGGAGGCTTTTAACATCTCCCTTCGTACCCCTCCATTAATGTCTTTCTATCGTAACGCATCAAGACGAAACGATGCGTTCCGTTCGCACCCCATCATGGACGTACCAGCTAAAGTATAACATCTCCCACTCGGACATGATGGGTTTGATAGCGCTCTATCAAGAATATAAGACATTCAACATTCATCAATTTTACAAAACAATTCATACTGGCAAATAAGTCGTGCGACCAGTGAGTACACCTGCACTTGGGAGCTCAAATTATGCACCTGTTAGGGATGACATAATGGCTACAACCCCAAAAAGAAATAAACAATCGATGTCTCACAGTGCCCCAGACATATTTTGTTACATCAGTCCAAGTATACCTATTCCTTAAAGGCTATATTTGACTATTCTCAAAAACACCATGTATTTACAATTACATCCACAATCACACAAGACGATATAATTGGTCGACCAGTAAATACATGTGATAGATGTAAAATAATAATAGTCTTCCTTCGCACTCATGTCTCTCTTAATTTCAGAACAACTGCTTTCCTAAACATGTCCCATAGGCCATATCTATTCATGACCGCCCGTAACATGCTAAAGTAGGAACATTGATCTTTCATTTCGAGAACATAGTGAGAAGTAACTTATGGCACAAAATTGAGATAAATTATAAATTACCTCAAGGGCTCACACGATGAGTAAATAGGGATAATTTTACTCATCTTCCCTTATTGCTCGTATAATGCACATGTAGTATGAATTACATGTTATAGTGGATTACTCTTTCTATAAGAGCGTATGTCATTTATCAAATATATCCACCATACAAATCTTAGCCTAAACATAGTCACGTGCTTTTCACGTACTCATGTTTAGCCCGAGTGCTATATCAGCTCGCTTTCTATAACACCCAACTAAGTACTCGCATCCAGCATCTTTTAAGCATACATGATTGTGGGAATATCATATTCGGTCTTGTTATAAACAAATCACAGACCTCATCTTGACTTCAATCAAGGCGACATATTTTATGTACCAGACTTGCTCTTCAGCATTTATTTGTACATAACGTCTCATCTCAACGTGCTAACTACAGCACTTGAAGCGATTGCTCGTGTGAGTGAGCCAATCATTGCTTGGTGACATACTTTTCGATAATATATGTGTGTTTGTGCTAGTCTCAAAGTGGATTTGTACTTATTGATAAAACATCAAATCACTAATAAACAAACAAGTACAATATATCTGTCCACAAATATATAAACCAACGATCCTCTACAATAACAGATATTACATTCTACGCAATCCTAGTGACATCCTATGAGTCAAGAATATGTTCCTAGGAATGGCTTCCGTAAATGGATCAACAACCATTCTATTGGTTGAAATGTATTGCAGGATCACTTCTTTCTACACTATAATATCTCTGATGAAGTTATTTTTTATGTTAATGTGCTTTATCCTTTCATGATACTTGGGATCTTTCACATAGACAATAGTTGCTTGACTATCGCAATAAACTGTCACCGGTTTTGGAGCTTCAGTGACAATGGCTAAATGTTCTACGAAATGTTTTAGCCATACTGCTTCTTGTACTGCGGTAGAACATGCAATAAATTCTGCCTCCATTGTAGACACGGTCGTGCATGTCTGTTTCTTGCTATTCTAAGAAATCGCATCTCTATTGAGCAAGAACGCATATCCAGAAGTCCATTTACGTTCATCCAAGTCTCCACCCCAATCGGCATCTGAATAGCCTAATAGGTGTAAATCATTCCCTTGGTAACAAAGTCAATAGTCCATAGTGCCCTTCAAGTATCTCATAATCCTCTTCACTGCTTTCCAGTGTGCTTTGACTAGGATTTGATTGATATCGGCTCACCAATCCCACGGCATAGCATACGTCGGGTCTAATATACATCATAGCATACATCAAACTTCCGACCGTCTAGCGTAAGGAACAGTTTCCATCACTTTGATTTCTCCGGGAGTCTTAGGACACATCTCAGTACTTAGGTCTTTACCTTGCAAGACAAGGGTATCAATGAGATTACAATGCTGCATATTGAAACGCTCAAGAATCTTCATAATATAAGACTCTTGTGATAAAGTAAGGAGTTTCTTCGATCGATCTCTTTTGATCTTAACTCCTAATATATAAACAGCTTCTCCCATGTCCTTCATCTCAAAATTGGAGGATAACCATTCTTTTATGGTGATAACCAAAACCTTGTTATTTCCAGCCAATAGAATATCGTTCACATAAAATGATAAAATCACAAATTTATCTTCGAACTGCCTGACATATACACAGTGATCTTCCTCGATCATTGTAAAACCAAAAGTTATTGTTGCTCGATGAAAACGAAGATACCACTGTCTAGATGATTACTTAAGGCCATATCTTGAGCGATGAAGCTTGCAAACTTTATGCTCTTGACCTTTAACTACAAAACCTATTGGTTGTTTCATATAGATTTATTCATCTAGTTCTCCATTGAGAAATGCCGTCTTTACATCCATCTGATGTAATTCAAGGTCCAAATGTGCAACGATGGCTAGAATAAGGTGTATTGAGGCAAACCTTATAACTGGTGAAAAAGTTTCCTCATAGTCTATACCCTCTTGTTGAGTATAACATTTCGCCACAATGCGAGCCTTATACTTTTCAATGGATCCATCCGTCCTTCGCTTAATCTTGAAGACCCATTTGTTTCCAATGGCCTTACGATTGGGTAGTAGATCAACCAAGTCCCAGACATGGTTTGTCCCCATTGACTCCATCTCATCTTTCAAAACTTTTCTCCATTCTTCCTTATCGAGGATGAGAGAGCCTCTTGAACAGTCTTAGGCTCAGCATCGTCCTTTTGAGCAATCATAAATGCTTCCCATTCAATTTCAAATCGACAACGGGGAATACTTTTATAATTATTTTTATGCAATTGAATTTCTCTTGAATTCAATTCATCGGGCGATGCAACACTCCCACTAGGTCTTGTGTGTTGAGGTAAATCTTCATTTTCCTCTACAATATCAGTGGGTGTGTTATCAGGATCTTCCATCTTATATAATTGGAAGTCCTTATCAATCTCACATCTACTAGGAAAATCGTTCTCCAAGAACGTGACATCTTATGACTCCATTTCGGTCACACTTTCATCAGCTTGTTCACCTATAAACACGTACCATTTGGAGTATTCGAAATATCTTATAAATATACATTTCTTCCCTCTATGACCTAATTTTCCATGTTTATGGGAAAAATCATAAACATAAGCTGCACATCCCCATGGACGTAGACTACTCAAGTCTGGTTTTCTACCAGTTCATAATTCATAAGGGGTGGAAGTGACCGATTTTGAGGGCACACGGTTAAGTATATAGGCAGCAGTTAATAACGCATCTCCCCAATAGGAGATAGGTAAATTTTCTTGCGACATCATAGACCTAACCATTTCCAATAGGATTCTATTCCTTCTTTCAGCTATCCCATTTTGTTGTGGAGTACCAGGAATAGTCAATTGTCGTACAATTCCCTTTTCATCACAAAGAGCCTTGAATTGCTCCAATAGATACTCACGTCTACGATCGGTTCTCAATGCCTTTATTGCTTTGTTCAACTAATTCTCTACCATCACTATATATCGTCTAAAGCAATTTAATGCTTCTGACTTATGGGAGATCAGAAAGACATAACCGAAACGTGTGAAGTCATCTATAAAAGTGATGAAATATGAGGCTTCATGCATCGCCCTCACATTCAAAGGACCATAAATGTTAGAATGTATGAGATGCAATGGAAATTCAGCTCTAATCCCTTTACCGAATGGTTTTCTAGTTTTTTTCCCGCCAGACAATGTTCACATAGGGATAGACTAACATTAGTGAGTGACCCTAAAATGCCTTCTCTAGCTAATCTTTGCATTCTTTGTAATCCAATGTGACCTAATCTAGCATTTCAAGTACTTGAATCAATCTCAACGTTATTAGAAGATGTAATTAAAGAAAAACAACCATCAACATTAAATTGTATTGATCATAGTCAATGTCTAACACCATAAAACCATTCGATACATGATCTGAACCATAATAAACTGTTCCATATAAAATGTCAACACAATCTCGATGGAAATTCAATACATAACCTAAGCTAAGAAGAACAACTATAGAGACCAAATTTCGTCGAATATCTAGAATATAAAGGATATCATGCAGGAATAGGATTCGACCACCACGTAAGATTAATTTACATGTGCCGATTCCCTTTACTTCAACTCTTGAGTTCCATCTTCTTCTAGGCGGTATCTGACGATACTCTACAAATGTTTCTCGGTCTCTAGCTACATGGTCTATTGCTCCTGAGTCTACAGTCCACAGTGGATAAGATTCAGCAAGTATTACAGTACTAGAAACAAAAGTATTACTCAAAGTAATTGAGTAATAGGGTACCCTTTTTCGGCTCAGTGCATTTACGAGCAAAGTGACCAATCTTGCCACAATTGTGGCACTCCATCTTGGCTTTGTCCTTCTTCCCACCACGCTTCTTGCATCGGAAGGTCTTAGCCCTCTTGGGTGCCTGATTAGTCTTCTTCCCTTTGTTGTTGAACTGAAGATTCCTCTTACGCTTGAAGCTTGAAGCTTTGCGCGGACTCGATTCAACAATATAGGCATGGGTAGAGGATGTCGCAGCCTCTAGGCGCTCATCCTCTAATTTCAAGTGACGCGTAATATCATCAAAAGTGACAATATTCTCATTATGCGTCATATTGATTTTCATATGCTCCCAATTGTCAGGAAGAGATCTTATAACGGCCTGAACTTGCTGTTCATCAGTAAGGGAGTGACCTACCGACTTCAGCTCACGGATCATGTTTGACATCTCCCGAAGATGCTGCCTCATTTTTACATTTGGACGCTTTCGGAATGTGTCAAACTTAATGGTGAGTCTTCTCAGCTTAGTGGCAGATGTACCCCCAAACTTATCCTTCAAGGCAACCCACATAGCTTGATGTTTATTATAACTTTCAAACTCACACATGAGATCATCTTGCATACAGCTCAGCAACGTGATGCGAGCAATGCTATTTTTCTTTTTCCAAGCTTGATAAGCTTCTAGATCTCTCATGTGTTGAGCTAAAGTTTTATGCTCAGGTTCATCCATGGTATGGTTGAGGGTTTCCGAAACCTCTTGCTCTTCAAGGATGTACTGAACCTTTCGGTGCCAAATATCATAATTGTCATCGTTCAGCTTCTCACCCTTATTGAGGTCAGCCACAATGGTCTTAGATGCCGAAACCATAATCAATTGCTATATCACATTGACATAATAAACGCAGAATCAATACTAGCACACTTTACAGAGTAACACACATATTTAATTTGTAGCAAAGACAAACTAAATTAAGTATAATTTAACAAAAGACACAAAGGCAAAAGTTCACTATGTTCCCAATCAACTTCTATGTACAATTGTTCTATTATCATTAATTAGTTTAATTTGCGCAAATTTTAAGTTCTAGGTGAGAACTCTTTCAAATTCTACTAACCTATGAACTCCCACTAGGAAAAATAATTACATGATCTTATGTAATTTCTACATTTTTCCTGAACATAAAAACATAGCATGATAATAACCAACATGTAAACAACAATCATGCTTCAACTATAATAAAAAATGCAATTCAACATGTAATGAATTTCCTACCATTGTTCTAATTTTCTAGCAACTAAAAAATTGCAAATATATTAAAATATATACATCATATCATTGAACCAAGTTCTACACAGCATATATAACATCATTTGCACACAAGCTAGCTATTGTATTTCCTAAATCACAAGAAAATACAAGTTACAAATGAATAAACTGCATTAAACCCCAAAAAATACGCATACATAGGGTTTCCTATGCATTTTCATACATTTATAAAATTCAAAATTAAAAAATAATTATACCACAGTGTAGAGCACATCCATACGAACCCAACGCCTCCAACCACGCTCCAATCAGAGCTTGCACATGTCCCCACGCGCCACTTGAGTGCGCGGCGCGTGTGGCGCATGCTCCAGCGAGCCAAACGGCTCCTGGGCGGTCCGACCGGTCCAACCAGTCCGACCGGTTTGACCGACGGACCGGTTGACTGGTCAATGGTTTGGTCGGGTCGGGTCAACTGGGTCAGATCTCGGGTCGTTTTGGTCACGGGTCGGGTCGGGTCGCCGGCCGGCCAATCGCTGCCGGCGCTAATGTCATCGATGACGTCATCCCAGTGGTTACTAACCGTTGGATGACGTCATCCGTGACGTCAACGAGCGTCGCGTTGCTCCGCGCGACGCGTGCGTGACTCGCACGCGTAGGTTCGCCGACCGGTGCGTGTTGCGCACGCACTGGCGTCCTTAGCGCGTCAGGCGCGTGAGGCCTATGCGCAACGGCTTCTGGCCGCTCGTGTGGGTGCGTCCGGCGTCCTCCGATCGCGCTCGAACCACCACCGGACTTGTCTTGACGAGCTCTTTCATCCTGTATATGCAAAAATTGATTTTGGCCAAAAAATTATTTCGAAAAATGGCCAAAACTGTACGGGTGTACGCGACTCCGAACCCGTTCTTCGCTTCGGTTTGATTTCAAGTTTTTCAGATTGTAATTATGACCAATAAACATCCAAATAGTGTAGATTTCGTACTCTTGATCTCAATATCAAAAGGTAAATGAAAAAATTCAATGAAAAACAATGTAGAAATCTCGACCGGGCTCGACGATACCAATGTTGGAATTCAAGTCGGGAAAGACGACTTACCTAATTCCGATGTGTAAATAGTAAATGGCCTCGAACGAATGTTGAATTGCCGATAAAACACAAACAACACTTTCTCACGTTAGTCTGAATGTAATCACAAGGAAAACACCCGATTTCCACGGTGTAAATGCCGATTGTTCTTGCAAAACTGAAATGGAATTCATTTTTTTTCTTTGATGGAAATGGAGAGAAAATTTGGTGCGTATATTTTCCAACCAATCCAACGGTTGTGTTCGAGAGGCTTTTATACGTCTCCCTTCGTACCCCTCCATTAGTATCTTTCCATCGTAACGCATAAAGACGAAACGGTGCTTTTCGTTCGCACCCCATCATGGACGTACCAGCTAAAGTACAACACCAACTAATAAATTTATGTAGGATGATGTTCTTTATGATTGCAGGATCTAGAAGTTACTTTTAGAAATGAAAATAATAGTGATTTTAACTGTTGATACTTTTTTTTTTAAAGATTAGCAAGAACTGTGAAATAACTTGTTCATGTGTAAGAACTAACTTCCATGCTCAATTAGAAGGATGTTGCAAAAGTAAGTGATCGAACAATAAAATGAATTGAATAAGAAAACAAATCGATTACTAGTTTTACACAATTCGGTTGGTGTGACTACGTCCATGGAAAGAACAAAACAAGATTTCACTATAGATCAAATGATATAGTATAGATTATAACCATACTTTATTGATACCTAAATTTTGACAACCTACTTAATTATTTATTACATAGAAAAGTTAGGAGTCAATCCTAACCCTTAAACAAAATTATTATTTTAATTGCATGTAAATATTATGAGCATCTTCTTTACCAATATATATATATATATATATATATATATATGTATATATATATATATACATACATATATATATATATACATACATATATATATATATACATATATATATATATATTTATTATGAGCATCTTAAGCAGGCCCATATAATCGCTTTGGACCGAAGCTAGAATTACAAAGCTCTTCAGACTTGAGCAGGAGCAGAAACACCACACTTAGGGTGCGCATGGTTTCATTTCTGTTCCTTTTCTGTTCCCAGGAACAGAAACAAAAAAAAATATTTGTTCCGGGAACAACAAAAAACGCGCGTTTGGTAAGTGTAAAAAACTGTTCTTGGAATAAAAAAGAACAGAAACATGTTTGGTAATCGCAGTCAATTTCTGTTCTTAGAATAGAAAAAGAAAGAGTAAACACGTTTGGTAAACGACAAAACAATTTCTGCAAGCCAAGAAGACTATATAATGAGAAAATTGAAAATTGTTGAACTAACTTGTGTGAAACAGACCATAAGTTGCATTTTCTGCTACAACAAGTACATAATAATGCTACATATAGAATGCACCATGAAATTCAGCCAACACAAGGCAACATTACCCTTGGTTATACCTTCTTATGATGCCGCACAACCACGCCGCACCCGACTTCAGCTAAATCTCCCCTTAGTGGTGAAATCGTCCTTCAACGCCCTCGCCACGTGCTTCACCAGCCTGTCCATTCCACATCACCATGAGCAACAAAATAACAATCGAAGGAAACCACATCACCAGCCTATTCATTCAAAATCACCAGCCCCTGTCCACCTCGCTAGAGCTGCAAAGAGCAGGCTGCTGCCGGCGGCTCGACGAGCTGCTGCCGCAAGCAGCTAGCGGCTTCGCTTGGCGCTCAGCTGCGCCGAGCTGAGTACCCAAAGGCCGGCTCGCTTGAGCGGCTCCAGTGGCTGAGCCGCAGCTCGCTCGAGCTCGCTGTGCGGCGAGAATGCAGCTGCTCGAGCAGCTCCGGCAAGCTGCTCGGGCGGCTCCTGCTCTTGCGGCGAGCTCCAGCTCGCAAAGAACACGCCGAGCTGCGGCTCGAGCTGCTGCGGCTACTTCTTGGAGTCGAGCCGCAGCTCGCTCGAGCTCTTGCTCCAGGCGAGCCGCAACTCGAGCTCGCGGCCAGTGCTGCTCGAGCGGCTCGAGCTGCGCCGAGCTTCTTTGCTCGAGCAGCTCGAGCTGCTGCATTTCTTTGAGTCGAGCCGCGGCTCGCTCGAGCTCTTGCTCCGGCCCGCAACTCGAGCTCGCGGCGGCTCGAGCTCGAGCTCGCACCGGCTCGAGGCGGCAACTCGAGCTCGCGGCGGCGAGCGAGCGAAGGGGGAGGCAATGACGAGCCGCGGCTCGAGCGAGCGTGCTCCCCTTCGGCGCGCGGATCTGGGCGAGCAACGCTCGCTCAAGCCTTGAGCGAGCAATGCTCGGCCAGATCTGCTGCGATCTCAGCGAGCAATGCTCGCCCCAGTCTACGGCGGATCTGGCCGAGCAACGCTCGCTCGAGGGACGGCTCGCCGCGCCGAAGGGGGAGCAAGGCCGACCGGAGAAGGAGCGCCGAAGGGGGGAGCAAGGCCGACCCCGGAGAAGGAGCGCCGAAGGGGAGCGACGCGACCGGAGGAGGAGGGCCGAACGGAGAGCAACGCGACCGGAAACGTGCACAGGTCGCCGGAGTGAGGAGTCGCCGGAGAGTTAGCCGAGTGGGAGCCGCCGGAGAGATGGAAGACACGCGGAAACGGAAGAACGAAGCTTCAGCCGAGAGGAGCGACGACGAGCACGCACGAAGAGTTCTTTGCTTTGTTCCGAATTTGTTCTTTTGTTTCTTTCGTTTTTGTTCTTTTGTTCCGTCGAAGAAGTGTTTCTTTTCAAAAGAAACAACTTTTTTTGTTTCTTTTTCTGTTCCTATTTCGTTCGAAACAAAAAAAACAAAAGGAACAAAAAACGCAACCAAACGCGTTTCTGTTCCTTTTTGTTCCCGGCACACTTTCGTACAAAAGTGTGCCGGAAACGTTCTTAGAAACGTTTCCATGCACGCCCTAATGCTCTTCTTATGTAGATGTTTCTTTTCAGTTTTGTTGTGTTTGAGTCGGTGGTTGCCCGACGTCAAAAATTACCCACCCAATAAACTGCATGATTTAAATGCCTCTCTTGATTAATTTCTCTTAATTATTTTTGTCCAGACAAGCCATGGAAGCATGTTTTGTCGAAAATACGGCTTGCGAGTGATTTCGAATTAATTTTACTTCATTTTATGTTTTTATAATTAAAAATTTCTCTTTGATAGACATAAATGAATATAAATTATAATTTTTAGTAGATGGCTTCTTCGGTAACATGGCGTATGCTAATATTTAGCTCGTCTACCCCATATAGATGCACGCAGATAATTTCCTCCGTAGCATCGGAGGCTCCAATCAAATGGTAAAGGGCTTTCTCTTTCCGGGCTCAACCGAAATTAATGATAATTTTCACATGTTAAAAAGATTACTTCTTGGGATAACACTGCTTATCATAATATTCAGCTTGACTAGTCCTTATAAATCCAAATTCACTGCCCCCGTCCCCGTGCATCAAATGAGATTTTACTTATGTAGTGAAGAACGTGACCTCAAATGCTATGATTTGAACATCAACTTCATGGCATCGTGATCGGACTCTTAATAAGGGAGAAAAAATGGTTTTACACTTCGTAGGGACAAAACAAAAATCTAAGAACTGACGGATCATGTTCACTGTTATAACTAGGTCGTGTAATTGTGGCAACTCACGTTATTGAAGAACATTAGTTATTATGCAATAAAAATTATGTATACTGAATTTATGTCACTTTTGGGTTTGTCATACAGCCATTTTAAAATGTATTAATTCGTGTTAGAAATTGGCCGCTCTACTAAAATCCATTGCATGGAAAAAGAAATAGTGGGAACGTGAATAGCCAGTTGTTGGAGAAATCTTCTTGAAGTGTTTTGAAGTTGACAAAACGTTTCTATCGGTCTAGTCCGAAGGCTTGCAGACTCGCTATTTAAAGTCTGAAGACCTCCTGACAGCCGGACTCAAGACTCAAAGTCTATCCTCATTGTGAGTCTCTAATCCGTTGGAGTAAGGTTATCCGGAATCGGATGTTTCGTTAAGGATTTAACCTAATCAACTGGAGAAGATCTTGTGGCTGGAGAAGACATAACGGAGTCCTTTGATTGATCGAAGATTGACTCGATAATTGAAGATCCGGTGATTGCCTAAATATTATTGGAAGATTCTGCTTATGGAAACCGAGATCCGATTGTATGGGCGAACATGATTGATGGGCTATCAACACGTTCCTTTAATAGCTTGAACAATCTTCCTAATTGATTCCGTCCAACGGGTAGATTGGAGGAATTCCTTTGGTAAGTGCCAACGGGTATGATGTCATAAAGGAGTATATAAGGAAGACTGTCTTAGTTGTTCAAGGTGTGCGCGATAGAAGAATTCCAAAGTCTGAAGCTCCTTTTTGTTTAGACAAATCCTTTGAGCGAATACTTGTATACAAAAGAGAGTCTATATTTGTGAGAAACCTTGAGGAGGTGTGGTAGAACATCTACACCGTGGAATCAAGGCAAAGCTATCTTGTAACTTCTCTTTTGATCATAGTGAAATCCAGTAGGTGGGGCATCGGTGCGGAAGAGTGGACGTAGGCTTGGAATAAGCCGAACCACTATAAATCTGTGTTCAATTTTCTCTTCCTCACTCTCTCTACCTCGATCGTATTTCATTTTGTTAATCAAGAGAGAATTTCCTTTCTATCATATGCTAAGAATCGCTTCCGTATTTCGATAAATTGTTTGTGCACCTATTCACCCCCCTCTAGGTGTTTATACTAGCTATCTCACCAGTCACCTAATGCGGCTCTAAATATCGGCAAAGGAAAACTCTTGTAATTATTAGGAGTGAGTATGGTCCGGGTTGGGCTGGTCCACCCCCTAACCTTATAATCAACTCGCACAGTGTTGGTCCTCAATTTTTGGAACCGAGGACCGACCCTATTGAACTTGGGACTGAGGACTGGACTAACCCAATGGGTTCGGTCCGGTTCCAAGGTCAACCAGAAACCGAATGATAATTTTTACTTCATTTTTTATACTCCTTAAAAAAATGACGAGAATCGGATTGGCCCAATGGGTTCGATCCAATTTCAAGGTCAACGTAGGACCAACCAATAATTTTTTATTTCATTTTTGGTACTCCTTAAAAGGGCAACTGAGAACCGTACCAACCAAATTGGTTCGATAATGAGTGAGATCAGTTAAGAAAGGCAAGAGGTGAGGGTCAAGTGGGGTGAGCATCGAACAGAATAAGCATCGAATGTCGAGCGAGGAGCAACAAGCCAAGCGAGCATTGAGCGGCGAGCGGCATGAGTGACCCAAAACGAGCGAGGCGAGTGTCAAATGGTGAGCGAAGAACTTGTTTCTTTCGATTTTGGTAAATTAAAGACTAAAAAGACAAATAAGACAGAAGAGAACGGATATTAGAGGAGGATGCCATAAAGAGTTGTCTATGCCTTTTTGGACACTGTGAGGACTCCTCACAAATACATTTTTCTTTTTCGTAAATTATGACTATTGACACCGTAAAAGACATTAAAAGTCTAAGTTATTAAAAAATAATGTAAAATTACTTGAACTCCTCACTAAAAAGTTATTTAATGTTGTGTAAAATTACTTGAACTCCTCACTAAAAAGTTATTTAATGTTGTTGATGCTATTTATTTTAAGGTTTTTCTATGCAAAAAATTTGTAAATAATATTATATATATATATATATAGTCAGGGTTGGTCCGGGTTGGATCGACCTAAACTCTCTGGACCGAAAACCGACCCGCACAGTGTTGGTCCAAGAATTCTTGGACCAAGGACTGACCAAATCTCCTTGGGAATTGGACCAAGACTGGCAGGGTTGGGCCGGTCTAGAGTCGGTCCAAGATTGACCCTGGATTGATGCTCATCCCTAGTAATTACCATGGCTTGTTTGAAAATAACCCACCGACACAAATCAACCATATACATTTACTTTTGATGAACTTAGAATGGTAAATTAATATTTGTGTCAATTTCAAGAGATATATCACAAGTTTATGTTTCAATGATGAAGATGTCGTGAAAGGTACCGGGTACCATAATGCAAGTGGCCCCCGATACAGAATAATATCCTGACAAGCAACCACGTGATTTTAAGCAGTGTCAGTGTCAGTGTCATTCTCATCATTTGTTTACCTTCTAGATATGAATTTGAATGAGACCCAGATCTCTCTCTCTCTCTTCCATCCAAGTTGATGTTATTTTTAATCCAATGCTTATTTTAGAAAACTGATGTTAATGAGTACTCTTCCAAATATTTGTTAAACATATTTGGTACGAAGTATTTTCAATTTTTAAAACATTTATTTTTGGTTACACTAGAGAATTCAACGTATTGAAAATTAAAAAAATTTCTTAATTGATTACTTAAAAATTGCTCACTAGACACTTATTAACAAGATTCATTTCATGGAATAATTTTGTTATTGGTGGGCGAATGCTACGTGTCTATTGGTAAATGTGTTAATGAGAGACAAGTTATCTAGGTCACTCGTGCCATTATTTCATTCCATTCAATTTTTAATCTAAAATAGCTAGTGCAATGATGATTCAGGAGTCAGGAAATTGCCCCACTCGACCAACCTCATCTTGTACCACCCATTTATGTTCATCAAGATATCTAGTTGATGGTGCATTGCTTAAACTGCTTGCATTCAGTGTGAATATGTCTATCTACTACATATTTAGTGCTCATTTATGGATGCTAATCCTTATATTTCGAGCTGAGCAATCCCAAATTCAATGCATGTTTTTTTCGATATTGCACTTTGAGAGTTAAAAGCAATTGGAATGTTGTGGTTGAGTGTTGAATATGTGCGAAGAAATTATTAGTTAAGAAGCGTAAATACATTATCAAAATGACTCTAAAACCAAGTATGGAAAACTAGTTTGGGGCCACATATAACTTCGCCGTAGAGGTAACTTGTTGGGGAAGTTCAAGAGCAATTTCTTGTGGGGTTTGAAACAAGTCCAAGATTTTGTTCTAAAATATTCATTCAACTTCTTTGAGAGGTCAGAGTTGGAGTAATTAAGTATGCAGTTAAGGAAATTGCAAAGTGAGATCTTGATAAACTTGAGATGAGCTTCATATTTTTGGTGGAGGAGATGATGGGAGATTAGTCTTAAAAATGAGCTTCGCGTTTTTGCATAATGCCATGTTTTACCGCTTGCAAATAATTTCAAAATATTTATTCTTCTTGTCATTGTTTTATAAATATAAATTTCTAATTTAACAGGCATAAAAGAAAATTAATTATAGTTCTGTCAAATGTTAAATAGACGACATCTTTGGGTAACGTGGCATTTTTTATTATTTAGCTCATCTAATCCCACAGATAATTTTCTCCACAAGCATCGGGAGAGGCCCCAATCAAATGGTACAGAGCGGGGCTTTCTCTTTGGCGGGCCAAATGAAAATTAATAATATTGATCACATGTTAAAAAGATTACTTCTTGAAATAACATTGTATATCCTGATATTTAGCTTGACTAGTCCTTACAGATCCATATGTATTGTCCTATGCATGTGCATTAAATGTGGTTCCACGCACATAGCGGAAAGTGTGAACTCAGTTGCTATGGTTCGAGTATTAACTTAATGGCATTGTGTGTCCAGTCTCTTAATAAGAGAAAAATGGGTTTTAGACTTTTTAAAGATATAACAACAATCTAGAATTGGCAATTGGCATGCACATGCCATAATCATGTATTGATTATGGCAATTCGACACTTTTGAGTTTACCATTAAATCGTTCTCAAATATTTTAATTTGTGTCAGAAATTATCGGTCCTACAAAAATCTAATGCAGAAAAAAGAAAGTAGTTTGAACAAGGATAGCCACTTGCCTTACGCGGCACTAAGGCAAAAGAAAGCTTGTCCAATAATCATGACTTGTTTAAAAAATAAGCCATCAACACAAATCAAGCGTGTGGATTTGTGTATCGTAAATGTGTTAAATGAGATTGTACGGTAATATTTGTCATCATCGATAGAGTCAATTCCAAGACGTGGATGTTTCCATAACCAAGATGCCGCGATAGGTGCCAGTGTCATACTATAAATGGGCCCCAACAATAGATCATTTCCTGACAAATGACCACATGATTTTAGGGAGCGTCATCATCGTTATCTGTCCCACCTTCTATAAATGAAGTTTGAATGAGCCCCAATCCCCAAATCCATCTCTCTCCTCAATCCAAGTTGCTGTTATTCCAAGGGTAAAAGTCATAACTAACCTTAAATTATGCCAATTATAATAAAAGATTAACACTTTAAAAAATCTCAAACCGATACATATATAATAGATTTACTACAAACTAATTTTTTGATCATAAAAATCGCTAATTGATACATCTTTGACAAATTTACTCCAAACTAATATACATGTGATAAATTTACTCTTTGTTAGTTTTCCTTAAATTTTACTGTCAAATAAATTGAATGACACGTAACATTAGATTAATGTACTAATTTAGAATTTTATTATATGTTTGTTATAGTTGTAGCATTTTTGTGATTTTTATATTATTAATCCAATTTAACATATGGTATATTTGTCACAAATATATCAGTTTGAAATTTGTGGCCGTCAAATGAGGTAAATTTATCATAAGTGTACCAATTTGGGATTTTTTTTGTGATCACTTGGGGTAAATTTGTCACGGATGTATTAATTCGAGATTTTTTGTGGTTAAAAAATTAGTTTGAGGTAAATTTATCACAAGTATACTAATTTGGGGTTTTTCAGAGTATTAACCCTATAATATATTTGTCTTAAATTTGTTTATGACAATAAAAAAAAAGCATATGTGACACGTTTATCCAAACTTCTTATGACGCCCAAAATCCAAAACTTGCATACGTGGAACATATTTATTCTAAAAATTTGGGGTCAACTTTTGGTGTTAGAAAAAACGTTTGGGATAAATGTTTTGCACATGTATAAGTTTGGGGTTTTTAGCGTCACGGAAAAAAAATTTGAGATAAATATATCACATTAGTACAATTTGAAGTTTTTGGTGTCATCTTACAGTAGACAAAATCTGAGTTTTTTTTTTTTTTTTTTGTGACTTCTTCCCTATTTTTAAACCAATGCTTGCTTTAGAAAATTGATGTTTATGAGTGCTTTGCCAGATACTTTCTTGAGCATATTTGGTACGAACTATCATCAACTTTCCCAACCATTTGTTTTTAGTAATACAAGAAAATTCGATGCATTGAAAATTAACAGAAAAATTATTATTTGATTACTGAAAGAGTTCTCGTTAGGCACTCATTAACAAGATTCATTTTAAAATAGTTTTGTAATTGGTGGATGAATGTTATATGTGTTTATTGGTAAATGGGTTAATGAGAAATGAATTTTATAGGCCATTAATGAGATTATTGTCAGATATAGTTAGTGCAGTGGTGATTCATGAGCCCGCAAATAGGCCCACTAAACCCACCTAATATCATACCACCCATTTATGTTCATCGACAAATCTAGTTGATGGTGCATTGCTCAAACTGCTTGCATTAAGTGCGAATATGTCTATCCGCCACATATTTAGTGGCCATCTATGTAAAATGATCTTTATATTTCTAGCTGAGCAATTCCAAAACTGCTCCATGTTTTGTTCAATATTCTTAGAATATTCATATTGTTGTACAGTTTTAGAGTTAAAAACAATTGGAAAATAGTGATGGAGTGGTGTATATTGTGCGAAAAAATTATTAGTTAAGAAGTGTAAATACATTATCAAAATAACTCCAAAACCAAGTAAGGAAAATCGGTTTGGGGGCTACTTATGACTGGGTTTTTTTTTTTTTTGGTCGGTCATACTTTATTCATATTCTAACTCTCAATGTTAGACTTTTGCCCTGTCTCCTTGCAGGGCGTGGGAGTCGAAATCTACTCCTGAAATTAAATCGTTCCCACCCCAACCCTCCTGAGAATGTGGGGATTCGAACCCCTCACTTCCCCCTTCCATGTTGGAAGAGTGGCCATTGGGGCAAGTTCTTGTGAGGATTGAAACAAGTTTAGCTTCTATTCTAAAGTATTCATTCAACTTCTTTGAGAAGTTAGAGACTAACTTCTAGAGGAAATTGATAATACACTTCACCTAGAGGTTATGCAAGGCAAAGTTAGGGTGAGTGACTATGCAGATATGGAGATTGGTGTGACAGATTCCGAGAAGCTTGAGATAAGTTGAAAGAAGGAAGATTATTAAAAAGTCTTAAACCTGTTAGATAGCGGCCAATTTAGTCCTAAACCTTTTAATAATCCAAATTTAATCTTAAACATTTTGAGAACTTACCAATTTAATCATAAACCTTTTGATGATTTATCAATTTGGCCATAAACTTTTTAATTATTTGCCAATTTAGCCATTCTAGCTAGAATTCGTTGACGTCGTGGTCTAGTCAACACCAGACATTTTATGTGACACAATCAACAGTAACATTAATAGTTTTTGTAATTTTATTTTAATTTTATGATTTTTTTCCTTTTCTTTATATATTATTTTCTTTTTCTCTTTTTTTTTTTTTCCACTTTTTCGCTCTGTTGGTCCTTGCCTGAGGCTAGTGACCTCAAAAACAATTGACTTGATTTAGTCTTATGTTAAAGTCTAGCTTATGCATAAGAGAGAGTATTACCTCAATCACTAGGAGTCGCTCCGGTGGCTATCTTTTTTCCAACATCTGAGGGGGGAGGTGAAGAGTTCGACTCCTTACGTTCTTAAGGGGTCTAGAGGTGAAGATATTTAGTTTTAAGTGTGAGGCTTGATCCAAAAAAATTAAGCAAAAGTTTGAGAGTTAGATTATGACAGATAAAAATAAAAGCTTTTAGTTCTTAGAACACTTGACAATGCTTATAAAACTTGTCTAAAATTTGTTGTTCTCGGTGATGTTTGGCCTTTAAAATGATTTGATGCCTCTCCGATACCATCAAAATTCAATCACATTAATTACTCGAAAACCTCGTTGAATAGTGTGCACTAAGGTTGCTCTTTCCTTTCCCATTGACTGTTAAAATAAAAAATCACCAGTAACACACTGAATTACGAGATAAATTAGCTGTCATATTTGTTCTTTCAACTCTTTTATTTAGCCCTTTCAGAATCGATTTTCTTGAGAAAGAAGCAACACTTTGGGAAGCACAAGATGAGGTCCGATGACTTCTTAACTCAAAAACACGTGGAGATTGGAGGGGGGTAAATCGAGGAAATAGGCGGTCATTTCTGGTCGATTATCATTACTAAATTCACGCCCCTGCTCTGATTATTAACATTATTTGTTACATTTAGAATTTTATTCGCAAATACACCGCTAAGGAAACAATATCTAGCTTAAATGATTTGTAAGGCCTTATTAAATACATTTGATTAGAGATTAATCGAGATGAAATATTAAACACTTTATACTATGGTCAAATAGAAATGGTAACTCTAACTCATTGATAATCTCCAAAATAAGTTTTGATAAATTATTAAAATAGTTGGTGCTTTGAAACAATCAAATAATCATTGGCAAGTGGACTCAAGTGAGAGTTACTAATTTTCTAGTAACTTCAACATGCGGATATATCTGCAAATAATTGTCAGTAAATTATCAAAATAAATGGTGATTTCGAAACAATTGAATAAACCTTGATACCTCTATTTTGATAAAGCCAAAACTCCATGATAACTTAATTCGTAAAAAGTTGATAAATCTTAAAATTTTCGCGGATGATGAAAATATGTTTTGTTCATTTATTTTTGTAAAGATGTAAGCAATCATTTTTATGAAGATATTTTATAAATTATTTATTTCTCAAGAAATAAATGCACTAAAAAATTATACTACTTTTACCTTAATATTTTACTTGAGTTAATGAGCGAAGGCACGAGCTTTACATTGAATTTAGTTTTTAATTTCCTTGTCAAATCAAATTTCATACAAATCTGTAGTTCAGTTTCGGGTAGAGAACAAATCTAATAAATGCTGATTTTCCCTCCATCTCGGATTCTTTTCTAAAATTTCTCAACTTAAAATGGATGCTCCTATTAAGTTGTAGGTTTCGACCAAAAAATAAAATAAAATTAAGTTGTAGGTTAATCATTCGGACTATTTATATCGACGCCAAGTATCATTTGTTTTTGAAACATCGCTTTTTATTCTGAATACTATTAGGCTTTACATTACACTTTATATAGTAATATATAGTGTAATGACCAATTCTTGGCATCTAGATACCCAACTACACAAATTAATTTCAATCGTTCTTTCCATCCCAGTGGTTGATGCCACTTTGACTTTAGTCGTTTTCAATTTTTATTACCTAACTTAAGACTTGTTATTTTGCGGGCCTCTTTTTCACGAAAATCACCTTGTCCTCCCCTGGGCTCTTGATGTTTTCTTCATACTGGGAGCAATCGTCCGGCCAAAAATAACCTGTCCTTGAGAATCAATTAGCTCTTTTTACACGCCGTGGTTCAAACGCGGGTTGTTTTGGGATTTGTTGCCGAGTGCAGCTTAGAGGGTTGGCTGCAAATTGGACTCCATCGAAGCGTCACTTTAATCACCGTCTGATTAGAATAATTTCTACAAAGATTGCATAATTAACATAACATAAGCGCATGCACGATGCATGTGTAAAAAAAAAAATGGTCGTTTAAAAGATTTTACAAAAATTCCTATAATGAAACATTAGATTCTTTAATTAACGAAAAGAAATTATTGACATAACACGATGAAATTGATCCGATATATGTGGAAGAGAAAATTATACTGAGATTCAAGCTGTTTTTTAGTAAAGTCGTTGGTAAGAATAGATTCGAATTTTATAATTGAAATGCATGAAAGATAGAATAGAATTGGTAAGTTAGGCATTTGCCGATTGATAGAATATTTATGAAATAATTAATTGAGAATATTTTAGGTAAAAGTAAGTAATTATGATCAAATAGGACCTTTTGAGTTATTCAATAGTATAGATAAAGCTATCGATTTTACCCTGACACTCGCAATAATATAATGATTATTAATGTTTTACTCCCAATTCTGAATCGATTACAGAGGAAAGGGTGTGGCTGAAAAGCGAAAAACTCACCTGGGCTTGTTTTTATTTTGGCTTAAAAAGCAAAGATCAACTTTTTTAGTTTTTGCCAAAAATTGAGATGTTTCTTCAAATATTAAAAAATGGTGAAAATTATGTTTAGATATACTTATCAATATTAGAATAATTAAAAAATATCCTGTTCTAAGATTGAAAAATTAAAGTATGCATTGGCAAATTTTTTTAAAAAAAAAAGGTAAAAAAATCAATTTCCAATTAGTTGACTGACAGTATTCAATGTCCAATCACATTACTTAATGTTACTCTTTTGCTGTAAAGAAAAACGTACCTTTTATGTCTTCTACCTCTTGTGCTTTTTTTTATGAATGGGCGGGAAAGGAAAAAAAAAAAATCAAACCATTTGCCATTTGCTAAACCTAGCCAATGTTTTGGGATAAAACATGGGTTGAACTGAATTAGTAGAGCCCAAGGATGGTCGAATGAGGGAAAAAGAAGAAGAAGAGGAACTTGTTTCGTGACTTCGCCAATGAAGGGACCCTCCCTACCCCAGGAAGGGTCCCTTCATTGGCGGTGGCCCACCTTGTTCCTTGGATTTTAGGAAGACCCCTAAGATAACTCCTTGCTCCAGTGGTTTACCCCGCATGGGCTTGGGGGAGCCTTTTAAGGTCCTGCTCGGGACCAGAGGAACTTGCTTCGTGACTTCGACCTTGAATCAGTAAGTTCCGTGAACTCACTTCACCGACCTTAGGGCGTTGGTGACTGAGAAGTCACCGATGATGTCCAATTACCGATGGGTCTTTGGTCTTGCCTCTTGGACAAGCCATCGGTTCTGAAAAAATTGCAAGGACAAGCCTTGGTGATGTCCAATCACCGATGAGTTTCATGCACAAGAAATAAGGTGGACTGCGGAGCCTTACTTTTTGTTTATAAAAGTAAGAATTTGTATACCAAAAAATATAGTGGATGGATCAAGTCATTAAAAGCAGCATGGAACATATCTCGCCTCAACCATCCTTCTTATATATAGTATTTTCAACAATTTAAGAACCGGTTTCTTTGTAATATCTACATGTAGTAATCGGAATCTAACACCTCTTATCAATAATCACCCAAGACAATAAACTATCCCAATTAAAATTTGGACAATATCAAAATAATCTTGTGCCATTCGAACAAGTTATAAAGCTTCGATATACGAAGGTGAAAATCAAAGTCAATTGCCTCACTTAATCAAGCTATGATGCAAGAGGCAGGGCAAAAGTCTGAGAGTAAGTGTAGAGTAGGAATAGAGTAGGACTAACAAAAAAAAAAAATCAAGCCATGATGCTTTTTGGGAAACTGTAGTAATTATGATTTGTTTGCCAATAATTAGTTGGGATAATCAAGGGTGAAAATCACTTATTGAGATCGAAATGCGACGAGGTCTTTTTCATATAATTGACCAAGCAAACGTATGCAAAAGAGGATGCCTAGGGAATCTCTATTTGTCATTCATGATATTGATTTCAAGAGAGATTATCTAGCCCATTTTTAAAGACGAAGTTATCATGAAATTAATATACCATGATTGTAAATGAGCCCCAAGAGAAAATTATTGCCCAATAGACATTGATAGTCATGACATCAGCGCTTAGTTGTTCTCAATTAAATGCATGGAAAAATTCCCAAACAAACACACTATGTATGGACCTAAGCATGTCTTGGAAAGGTTTCGTCCTAGCTTCAACAAGACCCCAGGTCTTCTAGGATGTAAAACATTTAGGTGTCCTTCCTCTTGGGGAAGACAAAGATATTTGGGGAAAATTGGGGGGTTAGGTTGTATAAGCATTGATATGTTAAAATAAGAAATGCAGTTTCGTCAACCTGCCTAAAATATATTTGTAGGACGGGCAGGACGGCTCCCAATCGGTGTCGCAAGACACCTACTTCTTGGACAAGTGGGCCGGCCCCCCATCAATGTTGACCTTAGGGGAGATTATCTCCCCTATTTTCAAAGATGAAGTTATTATGTGATTACTATACCATGATTGTGAATGGGCCCTAAGGGAAAATTTTTACCTGATTGACATTGATAGCCATGACCATACGCACTTAGTTGTTAGTTGTTTTCAACTAAATGCACGGAAAGATTCCCAAACAAACATGCTAAATAATTCATATTAGTTACAAAACCCACTTTTGTTTTTTTCCCTCTTTTTGTCCACCTCCTAGATTTGATTTCGAGGAGTCCACATTCTTTCTTTTCACTTGGACCTGCTGATGAGTTTACATTTCCAGTTAACAATCGCACTACTAATTATATTATCTACTTTTTACGCCCTCAACAAGCCATTAACGTTCATGTTTTAACTTAATAATCAATCGAAAAACCAATGAGTATTTTCCTCGGTAGTAAAGTATTTCCCACGGTCTTTAGCTGATCTCCTGCGAGCTTTCTTTCCTCACGTCGTAGTTGTGCTCCAACTTTAGATCGATTTTTTCAGTAGACTTTGCTACGTGCGCATGAACGATGAAAGTTCATTTGTATAGTGTGAGAGTTGCAAAAGTGAAAAGAAAATAGTGGCTGCATATAATATATGCAGTAACTTATATGGCAAAATATTCCAAGAAAGCATAGACAAATAAGTATGGTGATCCATGCATTGACAAAATGTTCTTAAACATGTTCACAGTTAAGTTAATCTTGTTAGCTGGGTTCACTCCTTTGTAGAGGAAGCCCAATAACTTGCAAGCCCAAAAAAAGGGCTTGAGCCCATATAATAAGTTATGTGAAAAAATAAGGTTTCTCACTATCTATATAAAGTGATAGCCACAAAAGGAAACGATGAGAGAAAAGGAGAAAGCAGAAAATCTAGGATTTTGGGTAATATCTTATTTACATCAAGCTGGCATCGGAGGTCGATTCATGGTCCGATTGAGCTGAAATTTTGTCAGCATGTTCGTGGCGTAATTTTATCGAATCTGAATGGTTTGATTTTCGTTTGAAACTCCCTACATAAGGCTTTTCGTGAATTGATCAAAACCTGCATTTTTTATCAGATTTATCCTTGATCTCTTGTGAAATTCATGTGTATTGCCAAGAATTATGTTCTTGAGATCTTTGCTGCTATGTACCTCTAGTATTTACTAGAGAAAAACAATTTTGTTGATAGTGAAGAATTTCGGGTGGACTCCAGTCCTGTAGTTTTTGATCTCCTCACATCGAGGAGGTTTTCCATGTAGAAAATCATCTTGTGTTCGCGTGCTTGGTATTTATTTTACTCTACTATATCGATTCCTATTAGATTCACACAAGAAGGAAGATTATTTTATTCCACTGCGTTGATTCGATATTATTCGAATTGTTACTGTTCTCCCATCAGAGTGGTATTAGAGCATCTGGTTATTACTTGATTTTTTTGCCTTGTGTTAAATAATGGAAACGAATATGAGTAGAATGGTTACATTGAATGGTTCGAATTATCATATTTGGAAAGGGAAGATGGAAGATCTTTTATATGTGAAAGATTTTTATTTGCCTGTTTTTGCCGAGGAGAAACTAGAGAATAAAACTGATGCTGAATGGTCTATATTTCATCGTCAAGTGTGTGGTAATATTATGCAATGGGTGGATCGTAATGTTTTGAACCATGTTATTGAGGAAACACATGCACGCAGTTTATGGGATAAGCTCAAACAGTTATATGCTTGAAATAAGTTATTTTTTTATAAAATAAATAATGGCTCTGAGATATCAAGATGGTACTCGTTTGACTGATCATTTAAATTCTTTTCAAGGAATTATAAATCAGTTGGCTGCGATGAGAATCGAGTTTGATGATGAGATACAAACACTATGGTTGCTTGGTACTTTATCGAACTGCTGGGAGATGTTCCGAACATCTTTGTCTAATTCTGCCCTAGATGGTACGATTACCATGGATTTGGCCAAGAGTAGTATTTTGAATGAAGAGATGAGAAGAAAGACACAAGAATCATCCTCTTCACATTCTGATGCCTTGGTTGTTGAGAAAATGGGAAGAAGTGAGTCTCGAAGTCCGAGAAATAGAGATAAAAGTCGAGATAAAAGCAGAGGTAACTATAATAAATTTGCTAATGTTGAGTGCCATTATTGTCATCAGAAGGGACATATTCAGAGGTTTTGTAGCTAGTTAAAAAGGGATAAATAAAAGGAGAAAGATAAAGAGAAAAGTGATAATGACAGTGATAACAATCGTGTTGCTGCACTTAAAGAAGACATTCTCACTATTTTTTATGGTGATGTGGTGAATTTTGTATCTCATGAGACCAATTGGGTAATTGATAGTGGTGCATCTGTTCATGCTACGTCTCGTAGGGATTTCTTTACATCATACAGGTCAGATGATTTTGGATCTATGAAGATGTGAAACAATGGGCTAGCTCAAGCAATAGGCATCGGTGATGTGTGCCTAGAAACCAGCAATGGCACAAGGTTAGTATTGAATAATATTAAACATATACCTGATATCCGCTTGAATTTGATTTTTACAGGCAAGTTGGATGATGAGGGGTATTGCAGCACATTCAGTAATGGTCAATGGAAGCTCACCAAAGGTTCTCTTGTTGTGGCTAGAGGTGAAAAATATTCTTCGTTGTACATTATGCAGGCAAAGTTGTCCACAGACAAAATTAATGCAGTAGATAGTGAAAATGTAGCTGAGTTATGGCATAAGAGGCTCAGTCACATCAGTGAGAATGGTTTGTCACTATTGGCCAAAAAGAAGCTTCTTTCAGGATTGAAAAGTTCGGCGCTAAAAAGTGTGCTCACTGTTTAGTAGGAAAATAGAACAGAGTTGCATTTAAAAGCTCTCCTCATTCAAGAAAGTCAGGTATATTAGATTTAGTGCATTATGATGTTTGCGGTCCTATGAAAATAAAATCACTTGGTGGCTCTCTTTATTTTGTTACCTTTATAGATGATTTTTCAAGGAAAATTTGGATTCATACCTTGCAAAGTAAAGATCAAGTGTTAAATGCTTTTAAGCAATTTCAGGCTTCAGTTGAGAAACAAACTGGAAGGAAATTGAAATGCATCAGAACTGATAATGGGGAGGAGTATATTGGACCTTTTGATGAATATTGCAGACAACAAAGTATTTGACATCAAAAGACATCTCCTAAGACACCTCAGTTAAATGGCTTAGCTGAGAGAATGAACAGAACACTAGTTGAAAGGGTAAGATGCTTACTTTCACAGTCAAAGCTACCTGGATCCTTTTGGGGTGAGGCCTTAAGTACAATTGTGCATGTATTAAATCTTACTCCATGCATTCCTTTAGAGTTTGATGTTCCTAATAGAGTTTGGATAGGCAAAGATGTTTCTTATGATTATTTGCGTGTCTTTGGGTGCAAAGCATTTGTGCATATTCCCAAAAATGAGAGGTCTAAACTTGATATGAAAACACGACAATACATATTTATTGGTTATGGATAGGATATGCTTGGCTATAAATTTTATGATCTGGTTGAAAAGAAAATTGTAAGAAGTAGAGACGTTGTGTTTATGGAAGATCAAACAATAGAGGATATTGAGAAAGCGGAGATGATTTCAGCACCACAGGTTAGTGATAATTTGGTTGATTTGGATCTAGTTTCTCTTACAAATATTCCTACACAGGCTGATGAAGAGCAGCAGGAAGTCAATGTTCCAAATAATGCGCATGTTCTTGAACATGTTGAAACAGATTATACTATTCCTGAATCAGAGGCTCAATTAGATATTCCACTGGATATTCAAGTCCAGAGATCCGTTAGAGACCGACGACCTTCCACCAGGTATTCTGAAGATGAGTATGTATTATTAACTGATGTAGGTGAACCAGAGTGCTATGCAGAAGCAATAGAAGATGAGTACAAAAGCAATTTGTTTGATGCTATGCGAGATGAGATGTAGTCACTTTATGATAATCATACTTTTGAGCTGGTGAAGTTACCTAAAGATAAAAGAGTTTTGAAGAACAAGTGGGTATATAAGTTGAAGCAAGATGAACATATTTCACAACCACGGTACAAAGCTAGATTGGTTGTTAAGGGATTCGGTCAAAGAAATGGTATTAATTTTGATGATATATTTTCTCCGGTAGTAAAAATGTCTTCTATCCGTGTGGTACTAGGTTTGGCAGCTACCCTAGATTTGGAAATTGAGTAAATGGATGTCAAAACAGCCTTTCTACATGGTGACTTGGAGGAAGAGATATACATGGAACAATCTGAGGGTTTTAAAGTGAAAGGGAAAGAGGATTATGTGTGCAAATTGAAGAAAAGTCTCTATGGCCTAAAACAAGTACCGAGGTAGTGGTACAAAAAGTTTGCATCAGTTATGACAGAACAGGGCTATAAGAAAACTTCCTTGGATAACTATGTGTTTGTCCAAAAGTTTTCTGATGATGACTTTATTATTCTCTTACTTTATGTTGATGATATGTTGATTATTGGTAGGAATACTTCAAAAATTGAGTTATTAAAGAAATAGTTGAGCAAGTCTTTTGCCATGAAAGACTTGGGGCTCGGCGAAGTAGATTCTTGGCATTAGAATTACCCGAGACAGAGATGTTAAGAAGTTATTTTTGTCGCAAGAAAAATATATTGATAAGATCCTTTAGAAATTTTACATGGACAAGGCTAAAGTAGTTAATACTCCTCTTGTTGCCCACTTTAAGTTAAATATGATGCAAAGTCTTACGATTGATAAAGAGAAGAAAGATATGGAAAGTGTTCCATATGCATCGGCTGTAGGAAGCTTAATGTACGCGATGGTATGTACACGCTCAGACTTGGCGCACGTAGTTGGCATTGTTAGCCGCTATTTATCAAATCCAGGCAGAGAGCACTGTAATGCAATGAAGTGGATTATGAGGTATCTTCAGGGAACTTTAAATTTGAAACTCAGTTTCGGGATCAGGAAACTTGAGTTAGTTGGATACACGAATTCCGACTTGGCAAGAGATATTGATACTCGTAAATTTACTTATGGTTATTTGATTTCTTTTGCGGGTGAAGTTGTGTCATGGAAGTTAATATTGCATAAGTGTGTTGCACTTTCTACAACCGAAGCTGAATTTATTGTAGCGACTGAAGCTAGTAAAGAGATGTTGTAGATGAAGAAGTTCTTAGAAGAACTTGGGTTTAAGCAAAAGAGGTATGTGCTATTTTGTGATAATCAAAGCGCAATTCATCTTGGTTAGAATTCATCTTTTCATTCTAGATTGAAACATATTGATGCTAGATATCATTGGATAAGAGATGTTTTAGATGAAAAGTTGTTGAAACTTGAGAAAATTCATATAGATCATAATGGCTCTAATATGATGACGAAGACTCTACCAAGAGAGAAACTTGAACATTGCCAATTGATAGCAGGGATGGTGAATCCCTCCACATTGTCGTGAGAGGGAGATTTGTTAGCTGGGTTCACTCATCTGTGGAGGAAGCCCAATGATTTGCAAGCCCAAAAAAGGGCTTGAGCCCATATAATAAGTTATGTGGAGAAATAGGGTTTTTCACTATCTATATAAAGTGATACCCACAAAAGGAAACGAAAAATGAAAAAATGAGAAAGTAGAAAATCGATGTTTTGGGCAATATCTGATTTACATCAAGCTGGCATCGAAGGTCGATTCGTGGTCCGATTGAGCTGAAATTTTGTCAACATGTTCGTGGTGCAATTTTATTGAATCTGAACGGTTTGATTTTCGTTTGAAGCTCCCTACATTAGGTTTTTTGTGGATTGATCAAAACCTACGTTTTTATCAGTTTATCTTTGATCTCTTATGAAATTCATGTGTATTGCCAAGAATTATGTTCTTGAGGTCTTTGCTGCTATGTACCTCTAGTATTTACTAGAGAAGAACAATTTTGTTGATAGTGAAGAATTTTGGGTGGACTCTGGTCCCGTGGTTTTTGATCTCCTCACATTGAGGAGGTTTTCTACGTAAAAAATCGTCTTGTGTTCGTGTGCTTGGTATTTATTTTACTCTATTATATCGATTCCTATTAGGTTTATACAAGATGAGAGATTATTTTATTCCGCTGTATTGATTTGATATTGTTCGAATTGTTACTGTTCTCCCATCAAATCTTGCCTTGTCTAGAATGTTCGCACCAATGAATTGTTATCATATTGTGTAGGGGAAAAGTATTTAAAAAGTCATAAACAATTTACATTTATACCAATTTAGTCATAAACCTTTTTTGGGTGCTAATTTAGTCCTAAATTTATTTACTGAGTACCAATTTAGTTCTTTCCAGCTAATTGTGGCCGGATTTTGCTAACTGGGCGCTGGTTGGCTGACGTGGTAGATCGGCCATGACGTGGTAGATTGGCCATGACATGGATAAGTTTTAATAATATTTAATTCCTGTGGGCTGGTTGAGACCCCCTCTACCGTTACTTTGTGAAAGGAAAAGGCAAGTTCAACCTTCGGCTCTGGGAGGACAGAAGCATAAAAACAAGTGGGAATGAAACCAAAGCAGGTTAGGCACAGCTCTAGCTCTTGTAATTCTTTTATGGCCAAGTCACTGTAAAAAGCATGAATAGGTCGGAAGAAGAAAAAACTGAACCTTTCACTATTTATTTACGGGCAGAAAAAAGACGTACTTTTAAATTCGAGACAGATCTGGCCAATGTCCCTCTAATCCCGTTAAAAAAAGGCAAGATTCTGTTAAATCTCTCTCGAAATTTCAATTTTGCCTCTTCCCGTTTTCTTTTTTTATCGGTTGTGGAATTTTCCCTTTTTTATTCTTCAACTATCTGCTGTTTAATTCTATCAATGGTGGACCACGTGCGTCGCGCATGACCTGGGGAGTTTGGGCTATAATTCTTCCCCACAGGAGGACTTTTGCCCTTGCCCTGCATTGTTGACTCCTCTCTGTTTCTGTCCGCCTCCCTGTCTTCACCTCGAGAGGTTATAGTCGATCTTCCTTCACTGAACCATCCCAATTAGCTCTTTTCACAGAAGCGCGGTTCTCCTGTGGGCGAACACAGCTGAGAGGATCGGCCCACAGATGGACTTCAACGGAAGTCTGGCTCTAAACATCATCTTTGCTTTGACCGTAGGACTGTAAGTGCCTTAATTCGACTTCTGTTCGAGCTCTTGTTGACAGATAACGCCCATAAAAAAAATAAAAAATAAATAAAGAGGGAAGCTTGCTGCTTTACATGCTTGATGCAGTTCAGCCTGCTTGTTCGATTTACATTCCTATTTTTCAGTCTTGATTAGGTCAAAAGTCTATTACTTTTGGCAGGGTTTTGAGACAACTCACGAAACAGAGGGACTCGGAATCAACCTCGAGAACGGATGATGCGTCTGCAGAAGAGAATGAGGCGTCAAGGAGGGACTCGGAGCCAACCTCGAGAACGGATGATGCGTCTGCAGAAGAGAATGAGGCGTTAAGGAGGGACTCGGAGCCAACCTCGAGAACGGATGATGCGTCTGCAGAAGAGAATGAGGCGTTAAGGAGGGACTCGGAGTCAACCTCAAGAACGGACCATGAGTCTGGAGAAGAGAATGAGGGGTTCGATTCACTGGGAATAGAGCACAAGGTAAGGTTTGCCATCCCTGTGATTTCTGGTTGCGTGCTTTTTGACCAATGACACCACACACATCCGGTAACCATGTGAGACGATTGTAGTTACTATCCTCACTTTGAAATTAGTGTTTTCTTTCTTAGGTCCATGACAACATTAGAGATAATAGGTTTTGAAATGCACGACCAAGTTTGAGATTTTACAAGATATCTGGAAGAATGACCTCCCAAGCTTAGTAGTGTGGATTCTTGATAAAACCCGGAAACCACTGGAGAAAAGAGACGTAAAAAGGAATTGAAGAGAGATCCGAAAGAAAGAGATTGCCTAGTAGTTGGCTTTATTTTGTAGAGTTTAGTGTAAAGAAAGTAGTTTTTTTCTTCTAACTTTTGAAAAAAAAAAAAAAAAAAAAAGGGAAAAGAAGAAAAGGAGCAGTTAAGGCGTTATCTAGGTAAAATGAAGGAAACTTTATGAAGAATTTTAATATACTTCTCAGACCCAATTATTGAGAATAAAGTATGAATGTTTTTGAATTAATAAACAAGTTATATTTCCTGAAAAGTAGAAATCGAAAATGGACAATAATTTCTGAGATATCTTCAATAAAAAAATGGAAACTCGAAAATTAGTTTATGCAGAAGATGTTAACATCAGTATACAAGTGACAGAGGTCGACATACAAAACTACTAGGTAATTCAATTAAAATATCTCATACATTTAACGTTTAATATAATAACAATCATTCTGCATTTTCTAAATCCATTTTCTACGTTGTTAGGTTCTTTTTCATGTTTTGCACCCACTCACTCCGTCGGTGCTTTATTTGCTAGTGACGACGAAACCCCATAATAAAGGAATGGTCATTATTAACACTCCTTTGACATCGGCTTGTTTTCGGAATAGAAGCCCACATAACTACGATTCAACCATGAACATTTCGATAATTACAAAATGATAAATCAATATTTCTGATCATACTCTTACTCTCTTATTAATCTCGCCACTTGCCTAACGTATAAAATAAAAAGTAACTCGTCTTAAATTTCGAAAGATATGAAATAACTTGCTGCCCCTCCGACGCCACCAAAATTCAATCGCATTAGGTAGCTTTTTTCTTTCCCTGTGAACTGTTAAAATTAAAATCACCAGTATTACCTTGAATTACGGGCTAAATTAGCTGTCATCTTTGTTCTTTCAACTCTTTGTTCTATGGTCAAATAGAAATGGGAACTTCACCACATTGATAAGCTCCAAAATGATTAATGATAAATTATTGAAATAGTTGGTATTTTGAAATAAGCTAACAAACTTTGGTAAGTGGACTCAAGTAAGTTGCTAATTCCTTTTATAAGAGCCAGTAACTTTCATATGCATATAACATCAGCTAATAAATCTCGGTAAATTATTAAAGCAAGAGATGATTTCGAAACAAGGGAAGAAACGTTGATAATTCAATCAAATAAAAGTAGATGATAGCTTTATCAGTGAATATTTGGTAAATTGCTTAAATTAATATAAGCAAAGTGCCATTAGACTTGGTTACTTTATTCTATCGTCGCTGTAGCATATAAATAGTGGTAAGCCTTGGAACAATTGTTGATTTCAAAACAATCAAATAAAACTGGGTGAATGGACTTCAATCAGAGTTGGTAATGTTCTACAAAAGTTGGTAGCCTTAATATGTGGATAAGTTACATAAGTAAATATTGATAATTCATAATAATTTGAAACAGTAAAATAACTGATGACGCTTCTACAAAAATGTTGGTAATTTACCAGCACGTTCAGCTTGCATCACCGTCGGTACTATTATGGAACTGTTGGTAACATGTTATAGAGTAAATAAGAGGTCGGTCAAAATTTTAATTACTGATGGGTATTGAAATATACCAACAAATCTAAGGAATCACTAGCAAGGAGCAATGTTCAATATTTTTCCAAGCACCTAGAGCTAGAAATCTAGTCATATCGTCTGAACTGGGTGATCACTTATCATTAACTTAACTAGCTTGTTATAGTCTCTCTTGGTACAAGTGGCAGAAGGTGGTTTCTTGGAAGTAATCACTTGGATTTTGAATTTTTTGAAGCCCCCCGAGTGACTATTAGCATGTGCCTCTCCAAAGGACCGCGTTCAGTTCTCACATTTGATGCTTTTTTCATCCCGTTGAAATACAAAATCATATCATCACAACCTACAGCCAGATCCCAGAATTTCAATGAATTTATTAATGGCCTTCCAAAAGATACGTGTATGTAAAATAACAATCCCGATTTAAGATCTGAGGTTGTCAAGATATGTGTTAGCAAGAACACTAACTAATGTGGATCCAACGGTCAAAACAAACTTAAGGAAATGCTAACAGTTCATTTATATAAATAGTTAATACCACTAACAACCCTAAATTGATTTACATGGTATAAATTTACCAAAAACTAGTTTGTTGACTACAAAAAATCCAAAACTGATATATCTACAATAAATTTACTTCAAATTAATTTTTTTTAGCACAAAAAACCCAAACTAGTACTCTTTTTTTTGGCAAATTTATCCTCTATTAGTTTCTATTAAATTGAATTAATAACACAAAAAATAATAAATTGATATGTATATATATATGATAAATTGAGAGTAAAACATTAAATTTGTACACCTATTAATTGCCACAATGTCATTCAACTTAATAATTTAATGGTAAAATTTAACGAAAACTAACAAAAGATAAATTTGTTATGCGTACTTGTTTGGGGTCTTTGATAGTTAAAAATTATTTTGAAGTAAATTTATTATAGATGTACTAATTTGAAGTTTTTCATGATATTAATCCGAAAAGTTAGTAGTGTAATCCGACAAATTTCTTAACCTTTAAAAACCAAACTATACCGATTAATTTTAGTCATTCTTTCAAACCCCAATGCTCCGGCCACCAGCAGGGCGTTCGGTGGAGCTTTGACTTCTTTCACTGTTTCATCTTTTCCCGCGGCTCCTCTCTCTCTCTCTCTCTCAGGAATTCACCTTCACTCTCCCCGTGTTCTTGATGTTTTCTTTCTATTGAGCGCAATCGCATATCCAAAAATACCTCTCCTTGATAAGCGATAGTTGATCATCTTTCATTAAATCTTGTCAAAATTAGCTGTTGAACTACATCAAGTCATCACTTTAATGCGGACTCTAAGTACGTAATCTACTTGCCGAGTAAATTTGCATATCTTGACAGACATCAAGGCAGAAGAAAGAAACTTGCACAGATAAATGATTGATGCGATTGTTCCTATTTCCAAATCTCATTGAATTGAAGTCCGTAATAACTGGCAGGATTCTGACACGATTGATCAAATGGAGAGGATGGGAACTGAGCCAGCATACCAATACGACGTGTTTTTGAGTTTCTGTGGAGGCGACACTCGCTTAACCTTTACTGATATTCTTTACGAGAGGTTGAAATATGATAGAATACGCGTTTTTCTTGATAGTGAAGAACTCAAAAAGGGTAAAAAAATCAGTGAAATTTTGAAGGCCATTGATGAGTCTCAGATCTACATTCCCATCTTTTCTAAAAAATTCGCCTCCCGTTCATGGTGCCTCCGCGAAGTTGCCCGCATGGTAGAGTGTCATTCAAAATCAGATGGGAAGAGAGAGATAATCCCAATTTTCTATGATGTGGAGCCTAATGATGTAAAACTCATATCCGATGTGTACAAGAACGACATCCTCAAGCACAAGCAGAAAGAGTACCGTAAGCCCGAAGAATTGGAGCAGTGGACAAGAGCCCTTAAAGCGGTTGGAAGTATAATGGGACTGGAACTTAAAGGAAAACGGTAAATTTCCTTGACTTCTTATGGTTGGTAAGCACAATATTACATTTTATTGGATGAATTGGGGCATTTATTTAAGTTTTGCAGTACATGTTAATAAAAGCTAGATTCAACACCCAAAACCCACAGCAAAAAATAGAATATGGCTGATTTTTTTTTTTTAAATCACAACAAATAACCGAACAAGGCAATTTTCAATTCATGTCCCGTTATCCCAATATGACCCCAAAGGTAGACCAACTTTTTTCTTGATCATAATTTTTACTTAATCATATTTCACAATAAGTATAGTAGAAATCATGCAATTTTATGTATTTGACCCCTCCCACAGTAATCACAAACTTTTGTACAAGTACAAACTCGTGTTAAATTGTTGAATCATTAGGAAGAAAGCAATATTAAGAATTATACCGAGATATGACTTTTTTTAGAAAGAGTGCGTGTGGACATGCAGTGAATTATGCAAAAAATGAAATAGTAGAATTATTAGTTTATTGACATGATATGAAGAACTTGAACACCTATATATGGAAAGAGAAAATTATTTCTTAATTTGAAGAATTTTTAGTAAATTTGTTTGTCAGAATAGGAAAGATTCAAACTTTAAAATTGAAATACGTGACATATAAAATAGAATCATTTATTAAGGCATTTATCGGTTGATAGAATACATAACTAATTGAGGATATTATAGGCCAGAAAAAAGTACTTAACATCAAGGAGGAGCTCTTTGATTTATATAATTGTATTGATGAAGTTATCGATTTCTTCCGACGCTTCCAATAATATCATGATAATTAATGTTTCATTCACATTTATGAATAGATTAAAAAGGAAAGGGTATGGCTAATATTTTACTTTTTCTGCCTGAAATTTTAAAAACTCACTTGATAAAAAGGAAAAATTAATATTTCACTCATAACCCAATTGGATTTAATTTGAGAAATAATTGGATAATGGTCTTTAATCTATTATGAGAATAACAATATGTTCTAGACCACAAAAAACTAAATAACATAATTATAAATTATTGTGGGATATACTCCTTCAAAAATTTGTAGTTCATAACAAACTATTATACTAGTAAAACTGATTTAATTTTGTCCTCGCAATGCCCTTTGATTACATGTAATATGTAGATATAGTGTGTTTGTTTGGGTGGAAGTATTTTTCAGAAATTAGTTTTCCGAATTTTCATTCATTGAGTTTGTCAAAAATGACTCTAATCAACCGAAAACAGTTTTTTATTAACAAAAATATCCACGCATAAAATAAGAAAAACGAATTCCTAAATCTAATAAGGCAAAAACACTTTTCAGAATCACTCTTCTTTCACTCTTTGCTTTTCTAAAAAGCTTATCAGTTTCTCCCTCCCATTCACAGCACAGACAAGAGACAACACAACTCAAAAGAAGCAGCTCGCACTTCAATGGCCGCCGTCGCCGTTGACGAACATCAACATAATCCGCATCGTGCAAAACCTCCATCGCCTCCAGCAAACATCCTCCTCCTCCTCTTCCTCCTCTCTTCTCCCTCCACAAGTCACTTCTCCGCACTTCCACTCGACTCTCGTTTCTCACCTCACATCACACGCCACCAACTCTCCAAACTCCTCACTCGCCATCTCCGATACATGCTCTCTCTTCTCTCCCTCATTTCCCTCTCCCTGCAAAGCCCTAGTCTCTCTCCACTCTCCTACATCGACTTGCTTGTTTCTCGCCGATTCCCGCTTGACGTGAATTCACTCAAGATTATCCAGTTCTTCGATACTCTTTCTAATGTCTTAGACATCAAGGACGTTCAATCCATGGTGATCCTCTCCAGTTTTCCCAACTTGGTCATGTTAGACGATGCACAGCTACTTGATCTTTTACAATTTTTTTTTTAAACGAGATTTAAATACCAGAAAACATTTTTGATCACATATTACCAAATAAATGAAAATTAACCATTTTTTCTGGAAAATGATTTCTAGAAAGTATTTTATTTTATTATGGAGTTTTTTACGACACAAAGGAAACCTTAGTGTATTTTTTACCGTAAAGGCCTAAAAATACCGAGATACACGCTAGACTAATGTGCAACGAAAGCAAGACATAACTCAGGGTAAATGTTGTGTACAAGCATTTGCTTAAATAAACATACCATATATCACTTATTTATATGATTTTTATTTTTAGTTGTATATTTGTACTCGAAAAAAGACATTTTAGCCATCAAGTGTAATATGGCTAAACAACACTTCTAAGAACAAGAAAGTTACATTTCAAAATCAGCGATCTAGTCATCTATCTTCCGCCAATATCTTTGTTAACAATAAGGACCGAGAGCCCAAAATTGAAATTACATATGAACTCGTCTTGGCAAAGACATGCCAACTTTAACTTAAATTACCTTTAGTGGTTTATTATTGTTTCTATCACTACTTTAAAAGTTGTCATAAAAGGTTTTGACGACTGCATTTTGAAGTTTCAACCTTTACATAATTTTATATCATTTTAGTATATTTATTCTTAGTAAAATAGATTTATTTGTTTGTAATAACCTCGTACTAAAATTAACTGAAATTATAATACATAAAGTTAAGTATGGATCTAAAGATTTAAAATGTGAATTAATGTTAAAGTAAGACCATAGGTTGATATTTTAATCTTCCTGTGTACTTACATTAGCACACTAACAAAAGGTTGTAAAACTGAATTACTATAAGCAATTCTATCTAAAATCAACAATATCACTCTAATTTATTGATTTTTATTATCGAAATTAAATGAGGTTGAATAACTAGAAATTATTTAGTTGAAAATTTGGTATATATAAACTATACATTAAGTTGCCTGAGTTTAGTATGATGTATTATAGGTAAACATTAATTATATACATCATTAGTTTGTATATTTACCCAAATTTTTATTTGTGCAATGATGTATTATACTATTTTCTAGTTAAATATGTCTCTGTGGATAAAGTAAGTTTATGATTAAGTGTAATTAAAAAATTTATAATCTAATGTATATTAAAACATATCAATTTTTGTTTTGAATAAGTTAGATTCTTATTCAAATGTTTTTAATTTTCACGCATTTTTATATTAAGTAATAAATAGACAAACAAGAAATAAGATAAGCTTAGATAAATGGTTATAATCTTGTTGCTGTTAATTTTATTTTATAATCGTGTTGGACTTGTATATTGATTTATTTTATTTGTGTTAAATCGAAATACTTGGGATTTCACCATTTTAAAGCTGATGCTCGAGAGCATATGAACCACTCATTGCTCCTTAATCTTATTTTAACTACGCACCATGTCCCGCCATGAAAAGAACCCGACAATGCTTGGGAGCAAATTAATTATTAAATAAGATTTCTTACGAATTCTACAAGATTAATAGAATGCGCACGCGTATTGTTGGTCCATGCAAAATTTTTATTATTCTGGGAGAAATTTTTTTGTTTGGAAAAAGGAGAGCGCTCTAAGCCGTAGTGCTAGAGAGGTTAGACTTTTATCTAGTTTTTTTAATTATTAAACGGATTGAGAAACAAGAAGTATTTACTCCAACATAACAATAATCGAGGTATATTAAAATTTGTATATCATTTTAATCGTTCTATATTATTTTATTTTACTATATAGATACAGTGAATGTAATTTTAATCGCATTAAATATGTATGTTTGTTAGTTTTTGATATTTTAGTGTTTTACAATGTTTACACGGAAAATTCACCGTTTCAGCCGTCTGAAAACAACAGCGATGATGCTTGAAAGCAAATAAATATTAACTTAGTTTTTGAATAGTTTCGATTTGTATGTAATTTTTCCAATGTATGGGCATTAGTAGGTTATGCAGTTGAGAAAAAAATGGGTGGAGAGGGGACAGAGTGTCAAGTGAAAAATGTTCATGGGGAGAGATGGTTATTAGAGGGATATCTTTATCAATTAAAGTAGTGGTATATTTACGAAGAGGGATATTTTTAGAGAGATGGAATGTCGTGAGTCTACTTGCAAGCCATCACCTTTACTATTTGGAGTAGATAAAAAAAAAAAAGTTTCTCTTCTACAATGATATCTGTTTTTGTTTTCCCACAGCATAGCAAATGTATATTTGAGTGCATTATCTAAGGGTATCAAATTCTTCAAGTTGAGTAATATTACATGAGATTTAAATTTTGACGTACATATCAACTAATTATAACGCTTAATATTCATATGTGGTAATTGGAATAGTCAACTCATTCAACCATATATCCATAGAGAGCCAGACGCATTCATGTCCGAAAGAAACTTATATCCTCTTCTTAAATTTCTTTTGACTGAAACACCATCTTTCCTGCTTTGTTGGAGCCACTGATATAAGGATAATTGTCTACAAAGTCTTAAATATATTGTACGGTGACCAATTCAATCCTAAACTTTTCAATTATGTCAATTTAGTCCTAAAAAATTTGATGATATGCCTACCTTTCGCCAAATTTGGTAGGAAGTTGCTGATGTAGATGTTCACTGGTTGTCAACCATTTTATGTGGCATCATCAATGCTAATGTGGATAATTTTTGCATTTTTTCTAAAAAAAATTTGAATTTTTCCTTCTTTCTTTTTTTTCCCTTTTCTCTTGTGGCCAGTTGTTGCCCTTGCCTATGGTCAGTCACTAGCCATGGCCGAGTACTGGCCACAGGTGAAAGAAAAAGAAAAAGGAAAAAATAGTAAAGGAAAATTTTAGAAAAGTCTTTAAAAAATGCAAAAATTCTCCATGTCAATGTCAACCATGCCATGTAGAACGGCTGATGTCCACATCAATGATTTCCAGCAAAAATTAGCCCGAAAGACTATCTTAGCAAATCGTCAAAATGTTTAGGACTAAATTGGTAAATCATCAAAATGTTTAAGATTAAATTATAACAATTGAAAGATTTGGGACTGAATTGGTAGTTATATAATAGGATAATGGAATTTGGACAATATTTCCCTTGATATTTGTCTACAAACATGTAAATATAGCTCGATCCTTTTTGGATTTTATCACTGCATTATTTTAGTTAATCGATCTAAGCATTAGAGAAACAAAATTACCTTGCCAGTTTTATAAATCTTATTCATTTCATCCCATGAAGACTTTTTCCTTCATATCAGCTCTTGCATTGTTAAAACATCTCATGTTCGTCAAACTGATGTGTGACATAATTCCGTCAAATTTATACGTACGTATCAACTGATTATAACACTTCATTTACTTATTTAACCACATGGTGCCAAGCCGTAAGACATTACCCTTTTCTTTCTTGCCTTTGACTAAATCAATTTCTTCCTGCTTTGCTGCAGCCAAGGGAAAGAAATTGAATCGCTTGTTAAACAGGTTTTGCATAAGCTCAATGGCCAACATGTGGATTTGCCTGGAAATTTGGTTGAAGATCATTGTCAGATAAAAGCCATAATAGAAAAGTTGGATCTTAATTCTGGTGGTGTACGTTTCATTATAATACGTGGACTAGGTGGTATCGGTAAAACGACACTTGCGAAGATTGTGTTCAAGAGACTGTCTTCTCTCTTTGAATGTGTTAGTTTCCTCGAAGAAGTTCGAAAAAAATCAGAAGATGGTCTTAAGGGTCTTGTAACCTTGCAGAAACAGTTATTGAAGGATGCTAATTTTTTTTCGGCTGACCAAATTGAAGACGCTGGAGAAGGGAAGTATCGGATCAAGGCAGTATGTAAAGATAAAAAAGTCCTCCTTGTTCTTGATGATCTAGACAATGAAAAGCAACTTGACAACCTAGCTGGAAAATCTGATTGGTTCGGTTGTGGTAGCAGGATCATTATCACAACTAGGAACAAATTTATCCCGGAGACTCAAGATGAATCATCCAGTGAAGAGGTCCTAAATCAAACCAAAAAAATTGTGGATTATGAAGTTCAAGATATGGAAATCAAGCAAGCACTTCGGTTGTTTTGTAAGCATGCATTTAGAAATAACTCTCCTACAAAAGATTACGATGCCCTTTCACAAGATATTGTTCGCAAAGTGGCCAAGCTTCCTTTGGCTATCGAGGCGATAGGTTCTGATCTATATGTGCTGGGCTTAGCCAAAAAGCCCTATGGTGTTACAATAGAGCTATTGCAAGAGACATTGCAGAAGCTAGATGAAGGTCCTCCTGAGGTTGTCCAAAAAGTATTAATGATTAGTTATAAAGGACTGGAAGAAAAGACAAAAGAAGTATTTTTGGATATTGCTTGCTTTTTCATCAATGAGGACCAAACCTATCCAATTATTATGTGGAATGACCTTAACTACCAACCCGACAGTGCAATTCGTGTCCTCCTCCTACGGTCCTTGATTAAAATTAGAGATAATAAGTTTTGGATGCATGACCAAGTTCGAGATTTGGGAAGGCACATCATCCTTAAAGAACATACTCCCAAATTTAGCAGGGTGTGGAAACATGAGGATGCTGTAGAACTATTGAAGAGAAAAGAGGTAAAATGGAAGATAATGTCACATAATTCTTATTTGGAAGGAGACACTTGTTGAATTTTTTCTTTTATTTTATAGGTGGCTTTGTTTAACTTACCGTTTGTCCTGTTAGTTGAGATAGTTCTCTCTCAAACACATGGATCAAAAGGTCTTGTATATTGGTGGAGCGAGACCAAATAGTTTTCTTAATTGTTAGCTTAGTTTTCTAGGTTCTATAGAATGGAAATAGCTTTATTAAAATTCCGAGACAATAAAGCACACTTTCACGCGCTATCCGGATAGAATTTTTAAATTACTTTCAAACACAGTGAAAACAAAAGAAACTATGAAGATTGGAGTTGATATGATAATCATATTTCTTAAAAAATAGAAAGCAGGAAATGGAGAAATGATTTATAAGATATCTTTAATTGGAAGCTCAAAAGTTTCGTCAATGGTGTGAACGAAAACATAGAAATCTAGTTGCTGGGAAAAGGAGTGTGCCGTGGTAGGTTCCCAGTTGGAGAAATTGCCTACCAGTGCTCGTATACTTCCTTTCTTTATAGCTCCGTAAGAGTGTTACTTGTTGTGTACTCAATTAATCTCGAGTATCTGTTGGCAGGGAAATGGAGATGTAGTTGCACTAAGCCTGACTTCCAATGAGTACTACCACAACTTTGTAGATGTCAAATTAGTTGCCCCATCCGAACTACGGTTCCTTCGAGTGAAAGGCTCAAATTTTTCTCGCAACTTCATGAATCTTCCTTCAAAGTTAAAATGGCTTTCTTGGCAAGTATCGAAAATGACTTTCCAGACCAAAAACTCTCACCTTAGTAATTTGGTTGTGCTTGACTTTTCGGAGAGCGATATTACAGATGACTGGAGTGGGTGGAGCCAAATGAAGGTATGGTATACTTCATTTTATAAACTTTTTCTGTCATTACCTCATCCACTATATCAGAAGCAAGATAAATATTTTACTTCTTTGTATCATTACCTCATACGATTGACATAATGGTTGCATGCACTCCCCATCTTATCTGAGTGTAGAATATATTTTGCATGTGTAACATTCAATATCTTTCTATATATTAAAGTAAAATGCAATTATATCCCACACGAAAGTTGCTTTGGCTTTCGAATTGCTGTTTTCAATAAAAGTAAGTGCCATTTTGCTTCAACAAGCATCAAATATGATTTGAATGACTGTAAAGTTTGACTCAAGTTTAGTATTATAAAAGTCAATTGGAATCAAATTAGAGATTGATAACACTCCACTCGAATGGTGTAGAGGATCATGAGTTTGTCTGAAATAGTTAAGTTGATGATTTGAATCAAGGCAAGCTTGAACTTCATAATACTTGATTCAAGGGGCTCGTTAACCTAATTTAATAAGTATTTCTTCATTATTGCATTAATGAACTGTAGAATAAATGAAAATGACATTACTTTTACCTTTTTATGCAACTGGCGTTAATGAGCGAAGAGTCGAGCCTTTCCATTGAATCTAGTTTTTAACTAAAGTACCAAATCAAATCTCATGGAAATCTATAGTTCAGTTCAGGGTAGAGAACAAATGTAATGGAGTCCCTTGTCTATTTCTAACATTTAATTTTAAGTCAATTTTTGGGGTGCAAAACTTTGTCCGAAATCAACTCAGCTCGATTAAAAAATTGATCCTTCTTTTTCTTCCACTGTCAAAGGACCTCCTCACAAACAGTTGCCATGAGTTCACCTCTTGCAAATCTTTCCCTCCATCTCAGATTCTTTCTGCAATTTTTCAACTTAAAATGGATTGTCGTATTCATTCAGTACCAAAATTGATTTTTAAATCCATCACTTATCCTGACTTTTATTAGGCTACACAGTACGCTTGGCGTAGAGAGTAAGAGAGAGTTGAGCTGGAGACACAGAGGGGTTGAATAAGGTGACGTTGAAGGCTGGGGTCGGAAATGGGCGCGGGGGGTGGGGGGTGGGGGGTGGGGGTGGGGTGGGCGGGCGGGGGCGGGTGGCGCGGCGGGCGGGCGCTGTTTGGGGAGGAAGAAGTAAAATAGGGCATTGGTATGGAGTTTTGTCCTAAGATGCAAACCGGGGGTTTTGGAAATAAAGGATGTGAAGTGACATAAAAGGTGGGATGGTTCTTTGTATTTTCCTCAAGGCATAAATTTGACTTCTAGCAGGGCCTAACTCCATTATGAAAATACTCAGGTTGGGGATTATTTGCAACATCCCAAAAACTTGGGATGTTCAAATTACCCCAGATTATCTTAAATTATTGACTTATGGATAATTTTCATATTAACAATACTACCATATATGCTGATTTTCTCATTCATTTTTTTACTTCAACTTTTTATCTGCAGATGAATAAATTGAAAGTTCTAGATTTGACGGGTTGCATACACTTAAAAAGGACACCTAATTTCTCTAACTTCACGTCTTTGGAGACATTGATTCTTGCTCGGTGTATCAAGTTAACCACAATTGACAGCTCCATTGGTAAACTAAAAAGCCTAAGGACTTTCAATATCAACAAATGCATGGTTCTTCAAGAGTTGCCTGTAGAATTCGGTTCTCTACAATCTTTGACGGAGATTATCATGCCCCAAAATTATCAACAATTCAAGCTTCCAGACACATTTGGAAATTTGCAATCTTTGTCGAGTCTTATATTAGATGAGCACCCTAGAATTAGTGAACTTCCAAACTCTATTGGAAGGTTGGAGAAAATTACACGTTTATCTTTATGCTTGTGTATGGAGATAAAAGAAATTCCATACTCTATTGGAGGAATGAAAGAGTTGGCTGAGTTGGATTTATCAAATTCAGGGATAGTTAAATTACCTGATTCCATTAGATGTCTAGGTAATTTAAAAGTGATCAAGGTAAATTATACACCGATAGAAAAGTTTCCTTGTACTATTGGAGAGGTGAAGATGCTTGAAGAATTACACGCCAAGAAATGTAGGAATTTGATGGATGAAAACATTGAGGAAATTGGGAAGCTAAGTCGGTTGAGGAAATTGGACATATCATATACTGGTGTATCTAGATTTCCCACGGTGCTAGGTCGTCTCACTAATTTACAGACTCTCGAAATGAGTTCAAGTCACCTACAAGAAGTCCCATATCTTCCTTCAAGTTTGAAACGTCTTCACATGCAAGCACCTCATTTCCCATCTATTCCCGACCTCTCAAGCCTCGTCAATTTAGATCATCTGGAATTATCTAAAAAAACTGGTTCAATGGAGGAACCTGACATGGCTAGGACGAATGATTGGCCAGAAGAGGAACTGATCTATTCGCTTCCGTCTAGTTTGTCATCCTTGATATTTAGGGGCATTAATCTACTACCCCCTTTTTCCAACTTAAGTAGTTTGTCGGAAATGTCTATTAGTGATTATTCAAAGTCACGCTTCTCCGTCTCTCAAGACCTCAAACATTTGAGGAAATTGAAGCTAAGTACATGCAATTTGCTGGAGGAGATATGTGGTCTATCACTCTTGACGAATCTAAAGTGCTTGGATCTAAACAGATTGAAAAGTCTGGTTGAGATTCGTGATTTGTTGGAACTAAAATTGCTGGAGCATCTCCGTATTGCCCATTGCAAAAAGATAGAAAGGTTACCCAACTTTTCAAAGTTAGATAAGCTACGGCGCATTGAGCTAGAAGCTTTTCCAAAAATAGGAGAGATCGAGGGAATCAAGGGCATAGAAAGCTTGACGTTGGATCCTCGTGGTTGCACTATCCTAGAAAGATTGTCAGATGACCCAAGATCGACCTGGCTTTCTCGTAGAATACCTATGTATGATGTGTTCTTGAGTTTTGAGAGATCGGATACTCGTAATAGCATTATTGACATCCTTTACAATAACCTCCTTCGTAACAAAATTCTGGTTTTTAAGGAACCTGAGGAATTGATCGTCAGTGCAGAATCTAGCATTTGCGCAGAGTTTCTATCAGCAGTCAACGACTCCCATATCTACATACCCTTCTTATCTAAGCGCTATATTTATAGTACGTGGTGCCTCCATGAACTAGCTTGCATTTTAGAACACGCGAAGTCAGATGGGAAAAGAATCCTACCCATTTTCTATGATGTGGAGGTTAAAGATGTTAAGCTTAAAACAAAATTGTGCAGAACAGTCCTAGACAAGCACAGGAAGAAGATGGGTTTAAGCAACATGGTGAAGGCATGGGAAGAGGCTCTCAGATATGTGGGGGATATGGACGGGTACAACCTGCAAACTAGAAGGTAATGCTGCTTTTTAATTAATTGCTCTTTACTGGTAATGCTGCTTTTTAATTAATTGCTCTTTACTTTCTAAATTATGAGCTAGTAAATCATATAATTCAACTTTACCGCCAACGAATTTCAAACTCACTGCAACGTAAACTTTTGCACAAAAATACTCAAGTACACTCGAGTAGATTCTTACCCCTATGCTTGGGAGAGCTTTCTAGGCGGGTGAAGAAAAAAATATTCTTTGTTGGTTGGAAGTCTCAGGATACAGAGGTGAAGACGGTGTAGGGATTTGAAAAACGAAGAGAGAAAAATAAACATTGGCATATTTATATGGGAAAATTTCAATTAAAGGCATGAAGTTGAACCGTTTTCTAAAAAAATGGCCTAAAGTGAACATTGTATCAAATAAGGGTTTGAAGTGACCGATTTAGTATTGATTAAGGGTTTTAACTTAAAAGCCAGTCAAATCTTATTTGCAACTAGAGGTATTTTCGTCTAAAGATTTTTTTCTTTATCCTTTTTATTTTTCTTTTCTTTCTTTTTTCATCTTGCTCATTTCCTTCTTGACAAATGCATTGGACTCCTCACGCACAAGCTTGCATAGGTGCAAACACAATTTGAACAATTTAGAAAAAGAAGAAAAGGAAAAATATTCGAGAAGTTATGCAGTTTTGCAAAACTGCAAATTGTGTGCTTTAGTTCTGCAGCCTCCCCATCAGCTAACTTCAAAGCGGATGCTCTACATTATGCAATTTTGCATCCTCACTCAAGAACTCATCAATTTCAGCATAAGCCGGTTTTTAAGTTATTCGCCACCACTCACCTTCTCCGATGACGATAATGAACTTGAGAATCAAGAAATATCCATAAGTTGGTTTTGTTTTTATTCAATTTGCTTGTAAAAACTTATTATGGCAATTAAAGTAACAGTTTCATGCTTTCCCGCCAATGAAATTATCTTTGCCACGATAACTTTCGCTCATAGCTTCTTGGGAATTTTTTATTGGGTTCGGATTGGATTATTCATAAAATTCATAGACGCAACTTGCATTGAAGTGGAATATGTGGCTTGTTGAGAGGGTCCAATTGTGTCATCTATGCTGGTTATTTTCAAAGGCTGCTGAATCATTTTGACCCGTGATTGAAAATACTCGCCTTTGGTGGTGATTCGAATAAGACAACACTCAATCTAAAAAACGAATGACTCTGGTCTACACATGTTCAAACAAATTTACCTCTCTAACTCTGAAATATTATCTACACTTATTTGAGAGAGAATAACAAGATGAAAAAAGTGCAAAATTGCTCAGAAATTTCCAAAACCATGATTTCACTGAACAAATCAATGCACGTGAGTATCACAAAGATTCCTCAAAAACCTCTAATAAATTTGGCTTAGGCACTTCAATTCGGCTTATCCTTGCTAAGATTGATCATAGCTTGTGTGAGCACCGATTTAAATTCAAGCATCGATGACAACAAGGGCAGCAAGCTAATGGCTTACACCTCATCATGCTTCGTGCTTGACCACGACCACAAGATGTGGGGATCGAATTGAGCTGAGCGTCACATCTTGGTCCACTCGTGCTCGATCTAGGGCTTGGATTGACCTCCATCTTTCAACAAAGGTACCGGAATTGCTGTTGAGGGCAATGACAAATGAGGTTGAGGGCATTGATGGCTAATTCAGCAAGGAAGATAGAGATGGACTTTGGAGAACGTGATCTAAAGAGTGAAAAAGGTGAAGGCACGATGATGATGAAGAAAAGAAAGAGAAGGAGAAAATAAATCAAAAAAAAGAAGGAAAAAAAGTCTTTAGACGAAAATACCCATAGATGCAAATAAGATTTGGTTGGCTTTTAAGTTGAGGCCCTTATTTGAAACTAAGTTGGTCACTTTAGGTTCTTGTTTGAGACAATGTCTATTTTGAATCTTTTTTTTGAGAAAACGGTTCCACTTTAGGCTCTTAATTGAAATTTTCCCTATTTATATTGTAAGCGTGATCGTATCTCACTACACAATTACTATATTATACTTCACAATTTTGTCACTTTCTATTTCTTTTGAGGATATATTTGGAAAGTGTGACTTTCTTTCTTGCTTTCTTCCCACCTCCGCGAGGAACAAAATTTGTGGGCCTAGCAGAATTCCTTTCACTTCCAAATCGGTTATCTTCATTTTCTCTAGTTCTTCCAAAGAATGGTTTTGCATTCACCGCCCCCATCATCTTCCCCTATAATTCTTTCCCTCGAACAAATACACCCTTAATTGAACTTAGGGTTTTATGTCCACCAACCTCAAAATTTGGAGGGTGAAAGGAATATTTTCGGAGAATTTGAAACTGTCAAAACAAAGGGAGTCACTATGCACAAAAATTCAAATCTTTTAAGATCTCTAAGTTAAATAAAAAAGGAATTATAAATTCTCTGTCTCATGGGTGTTCTGCTAGGTAGAAGGTGAAGATGAAGAAAGTGCACAACTAAATAGGAGCACCTCCTTTCATTATATTCAGTATAGACAAAGATATTAATAGAATATTACCAGTTAATTTGTCTTGTTAGAATATCACCAAAACCAGCTTGTAAGCATGTGCCCTGATTTCGCAAGATCTTGCTTAGAGCCCGGACCTTTTTTGCTTATCTCAAGATTCAAGTTCTGTTGAGACCGACATATCATTTCAGATAGTTAAAACTGATTTCAACGATTCCATCAAGAACAGCAACATCTCTTCGGCTTGCGAATTTCTAGAGCATCTTGAATTTCTTCTATTGAGCAGCGTCCGGCCAGATTCTAGCGTAGCTGTAGACCAATTAGGTTGTCATTTTGATATCCTTTGATTGCGTACCTGACGAAAACAAACCTTTTCTTTGGTTGTGCATTGCTGCAGCCTCGGAGAAGTAATTGAATTGGTTACTGAAGAGGTTTCGAGAGAGCTGTTGTTGTTATATGCCGATGCAAGGAGGCCTCAAGAAGCTGAAGATTAGTGGACGTTCATAGGAAGCTGCACGGAAATAAGTGATGGCACATATCAAGCGATGGGAAGAATTTCCACCTCTCTGAAGTGAAGGCATGTGAAGAGTCTCTAATACAGGTTGCACATATCAAGGGAGTCGACCTCAAAACTTACGGGTAATTGCTTCTATTTTGATAAATTATGACAAGATAGGTCATTCAATTGATTTAAACACACCACATAGAATTTTAAAGTGACTACATTGCAGCCTTTTGCATCCACGTAGCCGTACACTCAAGCAAATTTTTATTCTTTAGAACACTTTTATGATCTAGATTTCTAAAATTTACCACGGGAGTTCTATTAATTTGAAAGCCAAATCCCAAAACACTGCATGGAATTATATCCATGAGACAAAAATATTTCCACTTAGGATATATGAATTTCCACTTGAGGGATGAAAAAATCAACCGTTAAAATTTTCATTTGTTCAAGTTGAAGAATTCACTCGAAATAGTCTCTTCGAAACACTAATTTTTGGCTATTAACAACGCTCACTTTTTCAATTTAGGGCGTCTCTCCGTTGAAAGAGACGAGTCATTGATCCAGAAGTCTAAAAAACGACATTGTTATTGATTAGCAAGAAACAACGTTGTTTTGTCTCGCTGACATATGCCTTGCAGACATATCTATTACTCTCATCCACACCTTTAGCCACGTCAAATGCCACATTAGCTTGCACGGTCAAAAATTTTTGATGCTAGACATTCTTGTCCATTAAATAAAGGTTCGAGCACTTTTTGGGTCCTTTGAAAAGTGGAGATATTTGTGTCCTCCAGATGTATGTTCACTGTATTTCTTACAAAAAAAATTGCCCCAATATAAATGTGAAGATGAAGAAAATGCTTAAAGAAAAGGGAGCACATCTTTCCATCATATGTTAATTTAATACTATCAATTTTTATTTTTTTTAGAATAGCCCTAAAAATAGCTTGAAAGAATATGCCCCGACTTCTCAAGTTCTTGCTTAGAACCCTCATCAAATATTCCAAAAGATATTTTTTGTAGCGATCGACATGTTATTTTCATATAGATCCCTGGATTTTACATGTTAATGAGATTATCTCCTCAAGTTTGGCAGGTGGATCCAATATCATTCATTCCATCAAGAATAGCTACTTCACATTGGTTTCCGAATTCTAGAGCATCTTAATTTCTTTGTACGAGCAATATCCGATGAAAGTTTGGTGTAGCTGTAGATTAATGAGTGCTACTACTTAATCGCTAGAGTCATAAACTATTAAGTTTTTATTTACAGATTATGTTCTCGAAAGTAGATCCCTATAGTTTAATATATCCGGATGAATTTTGTGGTCGAACAAAATTGCATAGCGTTATCTTTACCATCTACTTCTTCATTGTTTCGTTTCTTTCGGGTAGCGAGTTAAAGATCTTCAAGTCACCATTTTTTGAGACATCAAATCAATAATTACACTGTCATTTTGATATCCTATTACTTTCTGTCTGCCTAACTAAAATGAACTTCCTTCACCTATGTATTGTTGGTAGGTAATAGGTATGGAGAACGAGTCAAGGAGGTTGTTGAAGAGGTTTTGAGAGCAAGGAGATTATTAGACGTCGACTCTTGAAGCCTCCTTTTGGCTCTTTGTCAAATGAAAAAAAAAAAAAGAAGAAGACGGGATTTGCTTTATAGCTAATAATAATCCACACAACTGCATTCCCTTTCGATTGCTTGGAGAATCTAGATATTACATTTTGTCATGAAATTGATTTACGGTTCTAAAGCTTTGTTGCACTATTTACAAAAAATTAGCATATCGCTATGAAGGAGTGAGAGATAGAGGAGTGAGAGATAGAGGAGTTTGAACTCTCATGCTTTATTGGAGGGTTAGTGGTGAAGCTCTCGTAGGAACTTCCATTTATGGAGACTTGGCAGCTCTCTGGCGCTTGTCCGTCTCAAACACCCTGAAAGGATAAATACGATGAAAAAGAAACTTTCATATTATTAAATTTATGTTTGGAGGAAAGACCCGACATTAGCTTAAGTTTATTATTTATCCTTAAGGGCTCGAGTAGCTAAGTAAAATCTTATAGTCACATTTAATATTTTCACCCAAAAAAAAAAAAAAGTTTCACAACGTGATCAAGACAAGACAATTTGAACAATCAGCTAGGTTTATTCAAAGAATTTAGTTACTTCCTAGAAGGTACACTAATTAGTAACCCTTATGGAATGAATTTCAAGAACAATCAAGCAGCACGGATCAAGCTGTATTACATGATCCCTTAATTATTTCATTGCGTTATGATGAAGATATTATATGAATTCTTATCCGATAAGAATATTTTATAAATTCTAATCCAAAGAGAATAATCTTATATGCATAAAGACTGTAATTCTAATAACCATGATAAGATGGCACAACTAAGACACATTTAAGTGACTATTAATTCCCTGCACAACACAACCATTTTGTACGTTTGGGGGATATGTGATGTCGTGACCTACCTTGGCCATCCATAGGGGAAAAGACATGGGTTTAGGGGTATTGCTTAAAAGGCGAGTCTACGGCTCATATTTTAGAAGTGACCTCTCTCAAATCCATACCACGCACAACGTTAGGATATTCACATTGATGCTATGAGAATCTTTTAATGAGAAATCACCATAAGCTTATTGGCGCCGATTAAAATTTAAGTGAGGTATAGAAGTATACATCACTTTTTACGCAACTAGAGAATTTAGGGTGGGTGGCTTGGTTACACTAATTGATCAATTAGTGTCATTTCAATACCTAATCTTATTCATTTCAACAATCAGATAGTCTAAATTGATTTTTAAATTTATCCACTAGCATATGATATGATCATATGGGTACGTAATCATTAAAGTAACAATAGTAACCAAGAAAGTATTAAATAAATTACAAGGAAAAGCAAGAATTAACATTAAAAAATAAGAAAAATGACATTCCTAACTAGGTTAAAGGGAAATCACGATCAGTATATTGAAAATGCGCCATCATTTGATAATTTGTCTCAAAAAGGGAAACATTAGAACCCTATTGTAAGGCCCTAAGAGTTTATTCATTTTTTAGCCTCATTTTTTGTCAATGATTTTCCCACATTTTAAGAGAAAACTATTCAAAAACCAATTTTTAAAATTTTTTCTGATTTTATAAAAATAGAAAAAATCGAAATTTTTTGCAATTTTTTATTCCGAAAATAGTGACTCGGGCCGGGCCCTCGGCCCGATTCAAATGTGGGTCAGGTAAGGACTCATGGGTTTGGGTCATGAACACTAAAAGCCTAATTGAATAAGTGGGCTCAATGACAAACCCATTCGAACAAGGGCCAAGATCAAGCCCAAATTTATCAAAGGAAAGCACTTAAGCCCACTTACACTAAGATCACTTTAAAGCAACTTCCAGCACGTCCCAAATAAGCCCAGCTCCGAAGTTAGCCCACTCACTTGACCTATCCACAAACTCCCTCCCAGACATGAAATAACCTTAAACCCAATCAACTAACCTAAGCCCAACAACAAAATTCAGCCCGTACCAAACAGAAGGCCCCCCACGCCTTGAGTCCACGATGGGCTCATCTCATCCCCTGAACAACAGCTTCTCTCCCATGACCGAGCCTCCACCAAGCCCCACCGCCTAGACCAGCCGAGAAGCATTAACGGCGCCCGGACCTCCACGTCCGACCACACCTGGTGCTCGGCGAGTCACAGCCGACAACCGCGGCCGCCGCCGGAACCCCTTGCCCTCGCTGGCCCCCTCACGGTGGGGCCAACCTTGCCCCGAACGGCCAAACCGAGACCCACTCTAAGGTTTCAACAAACCCCTACTGTCCGAAAGCCACGCCTCAGCGACGCTTTGCCCCCGTCGGCTCGATCAAAGAAAGGGGCATCGACGGCCACAGACGAAACAACATGACGAGAACGAGTATTTCCCACACAAACTTTCAAATCTAGTTCAGGCATTATATCAAACAATTGGGGTGCGCTACTATAACGAGGGATTTTTGGCTCAACCGAAGCTCGACCCGATCCGGGACTCTCGACACGCGACGAAAAAGATATCGGAAACAAAACGCGGGCGACGCCGGTCGGAGCTCGCTAGAGCCGGACGGCAGGGAGCTCCGGCCGGGCGTGCCCAAAACAAGGCAAGAGTAGAGCCGAGCTTACCTGTAATAGAACAGGCGGATGGGTCGGCGTGCGGCCGAGGCGTTTTCCGAGGCTCCCTCTCTCTCTGTCTTTCAGTCGCTCAGATCTGTCACTCTCCGTTTGCCCTCTCTCTCCCCATCCCGATCTCAAACTCTCCAAAGCCCCCCTTTCGACACACGCCCCCTCTATACCTTTGAAGCATCGGCTCGTGCGCGTGGCTTCTTAGTTCTTGCCTTGCTAGCTGCGATTGCCGGCCTGGCCCCCGACCGGACGTCTCGCGCGACGCTTGTCGCCTCCGTGCCGTCCTTTTGTTCGCGTTCATCGTTCAAGTTTCTGCAAAACACGAGGGAAAGAGAGGAGAAAATATTGGGTACCCTAACAGTGCCACGCAATATGTGCTCTGAACCATTCAGAGCGTGACACCTTGACAAGTGTCAGTCCACGTTGTCCACTTCTCCGTTTCAAACCAACGGCGCGGGAAGTTCTCCCTCTCCTCTCTCGAGCATAAGCCCTCTAACGCTCTCTCTCCTCTGCAAATCGTCTCTCTCCTCTCTCTCCTCTCTGTCTCTCTCCCCTTCGCCTCTGCTGATTGCTTTCATCGTCCCCCATCGACGCCGACGCCGACGCCACCGACGCTCCTCCACCTCCCTCTCGCAACCTCCGCTCTACTCTCTCTCTCCCCCTCCACGAAGTCGTGCCTCTCTTCCAGCGAAACGCGACGCCGACGGCCCTCCGCCTCCGCCTTCGCCGGTTGCCTCCATCGCCCTCGACTCTGACGATGACGTAGCCTCTGCCTCCTCCCCTGGACCTGACTTTGACGCCGACGCACCTTCGCCTCTCTTCCAGCAAACCCCGACGCCGACGCCCCTCCGCCGGTTGCCTCCGTCGGCGTCGGAGTCCGTCGCCTCCGCCTCCGCCTCCGCCTCCGCCTACGCGCTCGACGCCGCCGCTGACACAAATGCCGACGCCGACGCCCCTTCGCCTCCCTCTCGCGACCTCCGCTCTGCTCTCTCCCTCTTTCCTCTGCGGAGCGCCCAACCCCGACGCCGACGAACCCCTGCTCGCATTTTGGCCTCCCTCTCCGCGAGCGAAGGTCGCTTTGCTCGCTCTTTCTCTTTCCTCCGCGAAGCGCTCCCTGCTCCTGAACGCGGACGCTGCCAACGCCGTCGCCTTCCCAAGCCCCACCGATAGGCATCCCATTGGCGACTCCCGTACGTCCCAAGGTTCGTTTTCTTTTTTTTTTTTTTGGATTCTACTTGGTAGAATTCGGTGCCATGTTAATACTCTATGGCTTTTCTTCTGGGATATTTGGGGTTGTGTGGATAAAAGCGGTTAGTGCATGATATTAGAAGAGCACCGACTAGGCGATGTAGTGACAGAAAATGCTTGACAAATTGATATCTATGTATGTGTTCTCAGTTAAGTTTTTCTCTATGCATGCCATCCTTTCTATCTGATTCTGGAATTAAACTTTTTATATGAGGATGTTCGTGAATTCTGTGAAGAGACTTCGAATTAAGAGGACTTCTGAGGCTAATGGACTTGGTACTGAATTACAGAGTCAATTTTCTGAGACTTGATCATGTACATGGTTTTGTATGATCATGATATTTAAAGCATTGTTGAGGATGAGTGCTAACCTTAAGCTGGGTAGCTCTGAAGCTATCCAGCTCCCTGTAGAGCATGGTTGCGAACTTTTGAGTGAACGGTGTGTATAGCTTGCCCATTATACGGTTGTGGAAATGAAAAGACTGGATAAATGGAGCATTTTGAAAATCATGGTTGCTCCTCTTGGTGTCCCTTTTCTTTATCTTTTTGTTGAGGTGACACTACCCTTTCCCAACTTTTGTCACTGCCGGTTAAATCAAACTTTGGAATGTCCTATGTATGTTGTGTGTACATATATTCTCGCAACTTATTTCTTGTTGATATGTGAGAGAGAGATGGACACTATTCTTTCTTGGGGATTGTTTATTGGTTCTCCATATTCTCTGTGAAGAAATGAGATTTTTCATATTAAGAGTCTTTCTGATCAAGCCCACTTGAATTGCTTATCAAACTGGAATTTTGGATGGCATGAGATTTGGCATGTAAAAGGCCGCAAGTCTAGTATTGAGGTTGAAAACTGAGGTTTTCATTTTCTTTGGAACTGAGGATTTTCTGTTTCCTCTTAACATTGATCTTTATTCATTGCTGCAACTTTCAGCATATCCATGGATCAGAGAAGGAGGAAATGCATCAGATATCCCTATTGATATATCAGTTTTGAACAATATGAGACAATTTGTGAAGTACGGTCGACTGAAACAATTTGCTTTATGGGTAACAAAATTGCTCTGTAAGATTTGTTCAAGGAGGAAAGGATATTATATCATGTCAATGTCTAACAAATATTGCTTGCAGGCACTAGCAAGCACACTTGATGAAGAGGAACTTGCTGACCTCAAGGATCAATTTGCTGCAATTGATGTAGATAAAAATAGTTCTATTAGTCTTGAAGAAATGAAAGAGGTATCCATTTCTTTCTCATTCCACATTCACTCTGATGAATATTTTAATTACATCATGATCATGAGTGTTGTATGCATGCAGGCCCTTGCTCAGGATCTTCCCTGGAAGATGAAGGAACCACGTGTCTTAGAGATTCTTCAAGCGGTAACTTTTATCTTTACCTTTGTTATGGCCTTGTTTTCTCCTTGTGTATTAGCAATTGAGATTTGTTTTTCTGGTGGGTTTTGTGGAATACCATTTCTGTCAGTTTCACTTTCTTCTTTTATTGTTTTGGTGATTCTCTTTTGTTCATATTCGATGCTTGAAGCTTCCATTTAGTTCTTGCTTCATGTTTCATCATTTTGAAAACTTGCTTGTGTTGTTACCCAAGAAATGTTGGACTGATTTTTTCGTTCATAAGATGAGCTGCTGCCAAGCTTATAGATTTTGCACAAACATGTGAGTCCTGAATGGTGCATAAGAATCTCTTTTATTTTTCCTTCATGTAGATCGATAGCAACACAGATGAGCTAAGTGGATTTTACTGAGTTTGTTGCAGCTACTCTTCATGTGCATCGAATGGAGGAACATGACTCAGAGAAGTGGTAGCTGCAGTCACAGGCCGCTTTTTGAAAAATTTGACATTGATCGTGATGGTTATATAACCCCAGAAGAACTTCGACTGGTAATTTTGACTATCTTCATTTATTCATCCCTTCCACATTCATTTGCCCTCTGGTTCTCATTTGTGTCACTATGGGTATGGGTAGAGTGAAAATTGAATTACGTAGACAGGGCTAAATGTATTTGTTTTAATTTGTAACTGAATTTTGACCCTGTCTCTTGGGAGCTTGAAGTTTGTTTCTTGCAAAATTGCCCAAAAGTTGGGATAAGTTGCCTGTCTTTTTGCATATTGGGCACAAAATAGTAGCATAGCTACTTTCTGTTGCAGCTTCACATAAAGAAACTGTTCAGCTTGTGACCTTGATAATTTTGTTATTGTCTCATCTGAAAATACTAGCCGAATGTATTGCCTCTTGTTGTATATTCTGCACAAAGTAGTGGCGCAGGTTTTTTATGTTGCTTGGTACAAAGAAATGGTTAAGCATGTTAACGTGTAACCTTGACATGATGCTCCCATGCCCTTTTCAGCAGACAGGTTTGAAAGGCTCCCTCAGTCCTCTGCTAGAGGAAGCCGACGTCGACAAAGATGGGAAAATAAGTTTATCGGAGTTCAGAAGGCTGTTAAGAACTGCAAGCATGGGCTCTCAAAACTTGCCAAGCCCATCTGGTTATTGGAATTTGAGGAAGATATAGATCCATTATGGAGCTTTTGGGTGTTAAAAAGAGAGGAGGGAGCACGAGACAGGCTACGTATTTTGGTTACTCAAGATATACCGAGCCAACCATGATGACCGCCTCTGTACTCCGCTCCATTGCCAGTGGAAATCCCTGTACAAAAGTTAGTATCAAGGGATTTTGCATGGCACCCCAAGTTAGCCGAGAAGTGCTTGAGGATGAAGGTTTGGAGAGATTGCTGGCTGTGGTCGTTTACTTGGTGAGAGGGAAGGGCTATACGGGCGTACGTCTTCTAATGAGTGTGGGATGTGTAGGCTGCGAGTGTATATTTAACGCCCTTGAATTTGGGGGCCTGTTCTATTACAGAATGGGCAATGCTTTTTTACTTGTAAGGCCTTCTCTTTTCCCAATTGTTTTGGCATCGCAAATGAATTAAGTGTAAACATTTTTCAGTCTCTCAGAGATGGGCAATGCACCTACTTTTTCTGTGAAGGATTTAGAGATGTATGCTGAGCAGCCATTAACAAAAATAAATTGATCATATTATTTAGGGTGATGCTTCTTGGTTTCAAGAGCCATTCATCATCGCGTTGAATCATGGCCAATAGAATAGCGAATGTAGGAGGTGATGCGCAGAACATAAAGAATTCGCCTTTTTCTGCTCCGGTCAATGATGTTGGGAATACCCAAAAGCGTATGCTAGCTCGCATCTCCATCAGTACACTGATTCGTTACCTCTTGACGACAGCACCTCTGGAGACTTTTTTATCTAATAACCACCAGGGCATCACAAATACGCGATGCGAATGACTCATGCAGGAGTACAACCTGGCTTATGCCTCATGGCAGGTCAAAAGTCGCAAGATAGTTTGGATGCAAAATCTGAGCTCCAATCAATTATGTCATGGTTGCTGGAGCTAAACCCTTAAAAAGTAATGAATGTGCCCTTCATTGTTCAAGTTTCAGGCATATGCTCTGAAATCTGTATAAACTAAAAAAAATTCCCTGTAAGTTAAGCAAACGCAACATAATATACAACTGACCAGCCTCGGTTAACTAGGGTACAAACTACGAAAGGACTAGAAAATGAGTTAGGCCTGTAACAGGAAAAGAAAATTGTGGCATTAAGATTTTCTGGACTTAACTCTTCATCTACTGGACTTTGGGTTGTCACTAACACTATTGGAGGAACTATCTGGAAAAGCCTGAGATGAGGAAAGCTTGCTCGACGAGCTCCCATCAGTAACATACTTATCTCCTTCCTCTGGGTCTGCTTGCCCTTCTTTTCTCCGGACGTCAAGTCCTGCATAATATATACTGTTATGCATATTGTGCCAATTTACAGAGTAGATCTAGCTCTGGTTCAGAATATAAAAAAAACCTGCTGTGATGATGTTCCAGGCATCTTAAGTTCAAGGTCTGTTGCCACGTCATTTGAATCTTCGTCTTGCTGCCCCTTTGATGATCTGAAGACCTGCTTTTGGAGTCTTTTTTATTTGACACGTGAGAACTGGAAGCATATTGGGTTGACTGCTGTTCAAATGTGGGATTGGCAGGCATTGAATCTGGGATAAAGGTAGAACACGGAGCGGGAATAGCACTTGCATTCTGATTTCCAAAGAAAGGGAAAGGCTGAAGTTGTGAGTGCATGGGTATTGGACCTGGAGTGACGGGTATTGGAACTGGATATGAGTAGGCTGGACCCATGACGACGGATGGATCCATGGCAGCCCAAGGGTACATAACCCTCATGCTTTGCTGGTACTGGACATTAAGATTTTCAACTTCAGATTTTAAAGATGATTTCTCTTCTCTGAGCTCATTCTTCTCCTGCATCAGCTGGTTGTAATGCAAAGTTACTATTAGCATCAAGGCAAACAATAGACATTAGAACCTCAGGATACTGGATGAAGATAAAATCACCTCACGAGATTCTTCAATAAGAGCTGCACATTCAGCTTTCAATTTGTTAACTTCCGTGGTTAAATCCTTCAGCACCTGGATTGTGTCCGTAAGAATGGTTGCCTTGTCATTCTTAGGTCAATCAGGATCTGTAGTTCATATAGGAAAGGCAAAGCAGTTGTTCAAAAGTCTAGCATGAACAAAAGGCAGCTCTAATTACAGAGAAATGGCGCATGCTAAATAATATAACCACAGCATTTATGTCCCTGCAGTAGCAAACCATTAACTCATTTTGCCAACTGTTCATTCAATTGGGGTTTCTTGAAAGCATCCAATGCAAAATGTAGTGATGCTCATAGTTTAGATGTAAATCAATATCTTCAACCTTCTTTGTTTTACTTGAGCCCGCCTCTAGATCTTGCATAATAAGTTTATACCTCAACGATACGAAGCAATTCTATGGTTTTAAGGATAATGAGCTTCTTTCTTTAAAGCATATGTTATTATATTTTTATTGTAATGAAAATATTCTTCTTGTAATTTAGAAAGAGAGTATGTAATTTTTTTCCATTTGATATTTTTAGCAAAAAAAAAGAAATTTTAATATAAATAAAATTGTTTACACAATATCTTTAACATGATTGTTAAATATAAATAAAAAAAAAGTCGCAAACATTTTTTTTAATTTTAAACAAATAAAAATTAAAATATTTAGATAAATCACCAAAAGGGCTTTGCAAATGTGTTTTCTACCAAACATCATTTGTCTCAAAGTTGCTTTTCAAAAGCGAATTTACCAAACAGCCAGCATTTCCTCAAAGGCCTTTAGGCTAAACCGCTTTGCATTTTCTCGATGAAACTTTCTAAATCTTTGACCAAACGCACCCTAACACCTTTCCAATTATAAATATAGTTTCACTGCACGAAATCATTTGTACATCCCGTAATACCTAGCAACCTTGGAAGTCCCATTTGAAATAAGATGCATATAAAAAATACAATGTTGTAAGCCATTTTATTTAATCAATAACCAGAACAAGCACCAGAACAAGCACAGAAACAAGTATTCAGAAAACCATATCATGCTAGACTCAGTAATAGAAGGGACAAGGTTTGTCACACATGACAAACGAAGCAATAGTTTAAAAAGTTCATATTTACAGGCTGCACAGGTGATTTATGGATAAATTGATTTTTTTTTTCTGAATTGCAAACACGATATTAGAATATGAGAATTTTTTGCATATTATATATTTGTGTATAAAAAATTCGTAAATCAAGACAAGCACACTGTAATTGTAAATAATTCAGCACGAAATACAAGGTGGAGAAGCCTCATGCACTGCACGCATGGACCAACTCGCAGCAGTGAGTGGGGCAGGCAAGTCAGAACAAAAGACAAATGAAGCCAAGCCCACAAGAATGGAGCCATAAAACAAAGGAGTCCGCCATCACATACTTATGTCACAGGAAATCGATTATATACATTCGCTTCTTTTCCTATTATGTGATAAGCATCTTAACTTTTTTCAATTTGAGCAATGTCGGACCAAATTTCATTGTAGATGTAAACCAATTAGGTTGTCATTTTGATATTTTTTGTATTGTGTGCCTAACGAAAACAGATGTTTTCTTTTATTGTGCAAAGCTATAGACTCAAAGAAGTACTTGAGGTTACTGAAGAGAATTCTAGACATCTGAAATATGCCAATGCAATAAGTAGGATTTGGAAATACTTAAAGTTGCTATCAAAGACAAAAAGAAATGGAATTCCATTCCAAGTAATATCTCTTCATCTGTTTAGTAAGTGACTTATTGTATGAGTGAATGTTTAATAGAGCCCAAATTGTAATTGTATTTAAACTGCAAAGCTTAGTCAAAAGATTAGTTATGAAAAATATTAAGGTAAAAAGGAAAATCGGGTCCAAGTTAGAATGTTCAATAGAGCCCAGATGGCAGCAGCCCGAATTTTCGCTAGCGTGAAGAGAAACTAAAAACACAATCAACACAAGAATGGACTAGAACAGGGTGTGGGTGTAACTCGAAAAAACAAAAGACAGGAAATTATTTAATAAAAATCACAAAATTTTGGGAGTGGGGCCAAATCTTGCTAAATGGAAAAAAATCGCATAAAGTTCTATCATAAAAGAAAAAGAAAAGAAAAGAATCATTTGAGAGGTCGATATCCACGATTCTCTTCATTTTCTGGATAAAGCATACGTTGTCCACAAATAATTGTGTGTTTGTGGTATCTCTATGTCAAACCTTCTTATTAAAGGTCTCAATAGTTTGTAGAGAGAGCCAAATGAGATTGACTGATGGTTGGCTTAACGACCTATGTGAATCATTTCTCATATGAATTGGTTATCTTGTTTCGAAAGGGTCGCCATAACACTTGAATTAGTAAAAGATAACCAATGTTCCTACACAACACTATACAAGATAACCAATGTTCGATTATTAAAAAATGGTGAAAAATGTATTTTGACACACTGGCCAATATTGGACTAATGTAAAGGTTTCAGATCTAAGATTGGGAAACCAAGATGTGTATTGGCATATTTTAGAGAAAAAGAAAAAAAGAAAGTCAATCTGAACAAACTAATTTTTTTCTGTGCAAAATTTGAACAGACTAATTAGTTGACTTAAAAAACACTATTCAATATCCAATCACTTTACTTAACGTTATTGTCTGGCTGTAAAGAAAAATCCCCCACCTTCTCTGTCTTCTAGCTCATGTACTTTTTTCGGCATGTAAGAGTGAAAAGCGTGAATATATTGGAAGGAAAAAAAAAAAACTTAAATTATTTGCCATTTACTTAAACTACCCAATGTCCTTCCAAAGCCGTTTAAAACATGGAATGTTGTGCTAAATTGGTCCCGAAATTTCAATTTTGCACCTTTCCTTTTCTTTTTTTTTTTTGTTGCCTGTAAGATTTTTCCTTTTCTAATATTCAACTCCCCGTTGTTGGGCCACGTGCATCCCACGTGATTGGTCTTCACAAATTTTCCTCCAGGAGGACTTTGCCTTTGCCCTTTGCCCTGTACTGTTAAGTTGTTGACTCCTCTCCGTCTCCGTGTGCCTCCATGTTCTGATTTTTGCCGACTCCCTTCGTTTCCCAGTAACTCGCCTTCAACCTTCCTGCATCGACTTTGCCTTCTTCTCTTCAACTTGAGAGGTTATAGTCGATCTTACTCCACTGCACCCTCCCAATTAGCTCTTTTCGCAGAGCGGTTCTCTTCTGTGGGTGAATACAGCTGAGAGGATCGGCCCACAGATGGAATTCGACGGAAGTCAGGCTCTAATGATCATCCTTGCTTTGACTGTAGGAGGACTGTAATTGCTCTGATTGCGCTTCTGTTCGAGCTATTGTTGGCAGATGATGGACAAAAAAAGAAACTTTGGTTGGGGACAACTCACGAAACCGAAGAGAAGGAGGGGCTCGGAGTCAACCTCGAGAACAAATGATGCGTCTGGAGAAGAGAACGAGGCGCTAAGGAGGGACTCGGCGTCAACCTCAAGAACGGACGATGTATCGGGAGAAGAGAACGAGGCGTTCAACACATCGGGAACAGAGTACGACGTGTTCTTGAGTTTCCGGGGACCAGACACACGCAACAATTTCACCGATTGCCTTTACCGTAGATTGAGACTCGCTGGATTCCATGTCTTTCTAGACAACGAAGAACTCCGAGTCGGCAAAGAAATCGGTGGAGAGCTTTTGAAAGCACTTAACAAGTCTCGAATCTACATACCCATCTTCTCTCACAATTATGCTGCCAGCTCGTGGTGTCTCCGTGAGGTTGCGCATTTGGAAAAATGCACCTCAAAATCAAATGGGAAGAAAGAGATACTTCCCATCTTTTATGATGTGGACCCTGATGATGTTAAACTCAAAACTGAATTGTACAAAAATGCCATAGCCAAGCACGAGGAGAAATTCGGCCCTGATGAATTGAAGCGGTGGGAGGCTGCTCTTGTAAAGGTTGCACGTCTCAAGGGATGGGATCTTAAACGGAAAGGGTAATTTTCCTCAAATTTTTTGGTTCTTGTTAATAAAGGCAGTAGTTACACTTCTCATTTGAAGAAATTTTGTCCTCAAAATTTTAGGAATAAAGCAACGCGACATTTAATTCAATTTATGAGTGAATCCGACGACTCTTACTTGAATCTGGTCCGATAGCTCTAGTGAGAACTTACCAACTAAAATCTGTTCCTTTTTTTTTTTTTGCCAAAAAGTAGTGCTTTTTTTTTTTTTTTGCTCGAGTCCCCGAATTTTTTCTTTTATCTCAGAATTCAACTGTTACATCAGCTCAATCCTATAAATATATCTCAACAATACTAGCACTTTGGATCACATGTCGCTGCATGTTAGCATTATGAAAAAAAATATTTAATCTTACTATCAAGAATATCTCCTTCACGTCAACCGGCTCATGCATTATCCGAATCATCTCTCATACATAAAATTGAGTGACATTCCATGAAATTCCAACATGTGTATTAACTGATTGTGCCGCTTAATTTCCATCCATAGTACATGAAACCGTTGACCTATTTAACCATATGTTCCCTAGAGAAAGAGAGATCTCATATCCGCGAGGATTTTTACCCTTTTCTTTCATGTCATTGACTAAACAAAAATGTTCTATTTTTCTGCAGCCAAGGGGAACTAATTGAGTTGGTTGTTGAAGAGGTATTCTGTAAGCTTAATGCCAGATACGTGTCTGTGCCTAAGTATTTGATTGAAGATCATCCCCAGATAAAAGCAATAGCAGAAAAGTTGGAAGTTGACTCTAATGGTGTACGTTTCCTTAGTATTCATGGAGGGGGTGGCATTGGTAAAACAGTACTTGCGAGGATTGTGTTCAACAGGTTATCTCACCACTTTGACGGCGTTAGTTTCCTTAATGACGTTCGAGAATCATCGAAGTGTGGTCTTATAGACTTGCAAAAAAAGTTACTATCAAGTTTTGTTGGTTCTGTGATTGCTCACCAAATTAAAGACATTGAGGATGGGATGCGTTGGATCAAGAAAGTATGCAATACTAAAAAATGCCTCATTGTTCTTGATGATCTAGACAAGAAAGAGCAACTTGAAAAGCTAGCTGGAGAATCAGATTGGTTTGATTTTGGTAGCAGGATCATTATCACAACTAGGGACAAAAGTATCATGATGACTCAAGTGGAATCATCTAATGAACAAGGCCAAAATCAAATCAACAGAGTTTTGTCTTATGAAGTTCGTGAGATGAAATATGGTCAAGCACTTAAGTTATTTTGTAAGCACGCATTTAGAAGAGACTCTCCCATCGAAGGATATGACCATCTTGCAGAGAAAATTGTCCGTAGAGTGGGGATGCTTCCTTTGGCTGTCGAGGTGATAGGTTCATCTCTTTATTGTGAGGGCTTGGTCCAGGAGGAACATCTTGATAAAATAGAGCTATGGAAAGACACGTTGAAGCAGTTAGATGAAGGTCCTTACAAGGATGTCCGAGATGCATTAATGATAAGTTATGATCGATTGGAGCCTAAGCACAAAGAAGTATTTTTAGATATTGCTTGCTTTTTCACCAATGAGGACCAAACATATCCAATTATCATGTGGCGTGACCGTAATTACCATCCTTACCATGCAATTAGTATTCTCCTCCTACGGTCCTTGATAAAAACTAGAGATGGTAAAAAGTTTTGGATGCATGACCAAGTTCGAGATTTGGGAAGGTACATTGTCCTCGAAGAATATCCTTGCAAAGAAAATCCTCACAAATTTAGTAGGGTATGGATTCAAGAGGATGCTTTAAAGCTATTGGAAGAAAAGCTATTGGAAGAGAAAAATATTTATTTGAAAAGTAAACTTGTTGAATTTTTTTCTTTTAAGACAGTTAGTTTGTTTAACCCATTTGTCTTCTTAATAAACATTTTTCTTGTAAATATTGAGTCTCTAATAGTTAGCTCTGAGCAAAGGCAAATTCTGAAAGAAAACTTGTATGAAGAATTTTTAAATTATTTTTAAACATAATTACACAAAAAACTAAAGACTATGAAGATTGGATTTGATATGGCAATTATATTTCTTGAAAAGTAGCAAATGAGAAAGGGAGAATAAATTTAGGAGATATGTTCAAATGGAGCTGAAATTTTCTGTTAGTCATGTGAAAGAAACGTATTAAGTCAACTTGGGAGAAGGTTTGTGCGAGGTTAGTTTCCTATTAGAGAAATTGTTTACCAGCGCTCATATGCTTCCTTTCTTTATAGCTTTTCGAGAGTTTAAAGTTTTATGAACTCAATAATCTTGAGTCTCTGGTGGCAGAGAAATCCAGACGTAGAAGCACTAAGCCTTACTCCCAATGGCTGTAGCCGCAACTTTACACCTGAAGAGTTTGCTGCTCTACCAAATCTAAGGTTCCTTCGAGTGAAAGAGTTTGATTTTTGTGGCAACTTCGAGAATCTTCTTTTGGAGCTAAGATGGCTTTCTTGGCAAACATGGGAAACAACTTTTCATGCGAATAACTTTCACTTTAGCAATTTGCTCGTGCTCGACCTTTCATATAGCAATATTGGAGATGGCTGGGGTGGGTGGGGCCAAATGAAGGTATGATTTGCCTTACTCTATATACTTCTTTCTGGCCATTACCTCATTCACGATAATAGAAGCAACATATATACTTCACTTCTTTGTATTATTACCTCATACAATTGACCCAATGGTTGGATGCACTCCTTGTTCCATCTGAGTGTAGAATATATTTTGCAATGAGTAAATCGCAAATCTTTTCATATCATGGTGAAATACAATTATGTCCCACATAAAAAATGCCTCATGTGGATTACAACCTTGGTTTTTTTTTTCTCTGAAAGTTGCTTAAGCTTTGGAAATGGCGTATTCCAATAAAATTAGTGTATTCCAATAAGTGTAAGTGCCATTTGCTTCAATATGCTCCAGAATATGATTTGAATGACATAAACTTTGAGTCAAGTTGAGTTAGAAAAGTCAACTGGAATCAAGTTTGAGATTGGTAACATTTAACTTGAAGCGTAAATGATCACAAGTTTATTTGGAATAGCTAAGTTGATTATTTGAATCAAGGCGAGCTTGAGCTTCATAATATTTGATTCAAGTGGCTCACTAGCCTAATTTAATAGCTGATTGTCTATGTTATGTTTATGATTACGTTACTGGACTGTAAATAAATGAAAATTCCATTACTTTTACTTTTCTATTTTACCTGAATTAATGAGCGAAGGCTCAAGCTTTACATTGAATTAAATTAGATCTCACACGGGGGTTGAATGCGGTGATGTTGAAGATTGTTGTTCAAGGTGGTGTGCTGGTGGTCAATGGCAGTGGGTGGAGAAAAACTAGGGGTGCTGGTATTTGGTGCTTGTGGGTGATCCGGGAATTAGAGTCTTCTGTATTTTCGTAGCAATGATACTTTAGCCTTTTGTTTGTGGAGTTTTGTTCTAAGAAGGGAACTAAGGGTTTTTTAAAATAAAGCACGTGAAGTAAAAGGTGGAATGGTCCTTTGTTACCTGTGGTATAAATTTGACTCCTAACAGGGGCCTAACTCCCAGGTCGGGCATTATTCTAAAAATTTAAAGTACGAGAGTTATTTGCAGCAACCCCAAAAATTCTGGGAAAATCAAATTACCTAGATTATCCTAAATAATGACTTATGGATAATAAGCTTATTAGTAATATTACGACACATGCTGATGTTTCTCATTTTTTTTCACATTGACTTTTTTTTTTCTGCAGATGGATAAATTGAAGATTCTAGATCTGACGGGTTGCGTAAGGTTAAAAAAGACACCCAAGTTCTCTAATTTCATGTCTTTGGAGAAGCTAATTCTTGCTGGGTGTGACGAGTTAACCACGATTGACCGCTCCATTGGTAAGCTAGAACACCTAACTACTTTGAATATCAAGGGATGCAGGTTGCTTGGGGAGTTACCGGAAGAAGTCGGTGCTCTACAATCTTTGACAGAGGTTATCATGCCCCAGACTTTTCAATGCTTCAAACTTTCGGAGGCATTTGGCATTCTGAAATCTTTGTCGAGTTTGATATTAGACGAGCACCTTGGAATCAACCAACTTCCAAGCTATATTGGAGGGTTAGTGAAAGTTACATATTTATCTTTACGTTGGTGTGTGGGGATACAAAAGCTTCCATGCTCTCTTGGAAAAATGGAAATGTTGGGCGAGTTGGATTTATCAATGTCAGGAATAATTGAATTACCTGTTTCCATTGGAGATATGAAGAAACTAAAAGTCATTAGAGTAAGCTATACAATGATAAGAAAGTTTCCTCGTACGATCGGACAGGTGGAGATGCTTGAAGAATTACATGCCAAGAAATGTTGGGATCTAACAAATGAAAATATAGAGGAATTTGGGAAGCTATCCCATTTGAAGATATTGGACTTATCATATACTCATGTATCTAGATTCCCCGCAGTGCTAGGTTGTCTCTCTCATCTCCACACACTTGAATTGGGTTCGAGTGACCTTCAGGAAGTACCTGATCTTCCCTCGAGTTTGACACGCCTTCACATGCAAGCACGTCAGTTTCAATCTATCCTTAACCTCTCAAGTCTTGTTAATTTAGATTATCTGGAATTATCTACATTAACTGTTTCAAGAGAGGAACCTAACCCAAGTTGGATAAACAATTTGCCAGTAAAACAATTGATCCATCCGCTTCCAAGTGGCTTGTCAACTTTGAAATGCAGGGGCATCATGCTACTACCATCTCTTTCCAACTTGAGAAAATTATCAGTTCTGTGTGTCATCGAATATCCAATGCCATACTTCTCTATCTCTCAGGGGCTAATATATTTAACGGAATTGAAACTGAGTAAGTGCAAATTTGTTGAGATAATATATGTGTCATGCTTGAAGAATCTACAGCACCTGGAACTAAACAGATTGGACAGGTTGGTTAAGATTGAAGGTTTGTCAGAATTGGCATCCTTGTTGCACTTTCGTATTTCTGACTGCTATATGATAGAAAGGTTACCCAACTTATCAAAGTTAGATAAGCTGCAACACATTGAGCTAGAAGCTTGTCCAAAAATAAAAGCAATTGAGGGTATCAAGGGCTTAGAAAGGTTGGTGTGGGATAATCGTGGTTGCATTGTACTAGAGAGATTGCTGGATGTCTCAAGATCGACTTGGATTTCCCGCAAAATACCAGAGTGCCAGGTTTTCCTGAGTTTTAATGGACCGGACACTTCTATTAGCATTGTCGATGTCCTTTACAAGAATTTGGTTCGTAATCAAATTTCGGTTAACAGGGATGATGACATATTGAGCTTTGGTGATGGAATTGGCGAAGAGCTTCCGCAGGCACTCAACGACTACCATATCTACATACCCTTCTTATCTAAGAACTATGCTTCTAACTGGAGGTGTCTCCGTGAATTAGCCCACATGGTAAAATGCACGTCAAACTCACACGGGAAAAAAATAATCCTTCCCATTTTCTACGATGTGGAGGTTGATGATGTTAATCTTAAAAGCGCTTTGTACAGAAGTGCCCTAGATAAGCATAGGTGGAAATTTGGCAACGAAGTGGAGGAATGGGAAATGGCTCTAAGAGAGATCGCGCACATGAGGCAGTTCAACATGAATGGTAACAGGTAATGCTGCTATCTTTTATTAACTGGACCAAATTGAACTTTAGCACCATAGAATTTCATGATAAAAAAAATGTAAACTTCTGCACAGAAACAGTCGAGGACACTCAAGTGAATTCTTATGCTTTGTATGAAAGAGTTTCTTAGGTTGGTGAAGAAAAAGAAGGCAAAGAAATTTGAGGTGAAGAAAATGTATTCTTTGGGTTGCTTGGAGTTGTAGGGTGCGGAGGTGAAGATAGTGTAGGGATGTGAAAATGAAGAATGAAAATTGAAAATTGGCATATATATTTCTTTGTATTTTGACTTCTATGAAGTTAATTTGTTTGCAACGGCTGATAAAATTCGTTTTCTGAACGATGTCTACAGAAAGCCTATTGTTAAAGCAGAGAAGGTTGCCTGGGCTGGACTTCTCATTGTCCTATGAAAATTAAAGGATTTAAATAGGCTTTGGATAATTACTATATAATCCTTCACAATTTTGTCATTTTTTATTACTTTTGAGAGTTCATTTGGAAATGAGAGAAAAAAGTGGGAATTTCTCCCCTGCTTTCTTGACACCTCGGCGAGAAACATAGTTGGTTGACCCGGCAAAAATTTATTTTACTTCCATATCAGCATCTGCATTTTAAGATTCAACCCAGGCACGATAAATTCTTTCCACTCTGAATCTTGCTTTCCAAACGGAGTGTTTTTGTTTAGGATACAACTAAAGAATAGAAAACAAGGCACCCAAAAAGAACGAAGAAAATTTCTATAAATGGAGAAAAGGTGTGATTTAAAATTATTCTAGGAAGTTGATTTAAATTGTCACAAGATGGAAAGAAGTTCGTTGGAGTTTAGAACCCATATGAGATTCACGAGGTAAATCATTTAACTCTCTTGGCCATTTTAGGTTTCCAATTTATCGTTGGTTTGATGTTACACAAATGTCATTTTTTCTTACCGAGGTAACATGGTGTATGAGCTTCTGTAGAATTTTCTAATAATGTTTTGAGTTGAAAGTCGTTTTGAGTGCATTTTATGATATGGAGTGATGATAAAAGGTGCTTTGAGATAATCACTTCAATTGTCTCCATAACAGGAACATAAAAGGTAGTGCAAAAGTGTTAATCCAGAATAAATGCAGTGGTTCTTCGAGTGAAATGAAATTAATGACTCCTAAATTTATGTATAGATGGAGTGACTAAGAACGATCAATTTTAAGCATATATACATTGCGAAAAATTTGATAACACCCTTCAAGAGCCAGAAAAATTGCTAAAAAAAAAAATTCAGATAACATCCTCCAAGAGCTAGAAAAATTACTAAAAAAATCATAAATCTATTACAATTGTATTGACTAAAATTTTTTGGTCAATTGAGTCCTAAATCATTTGCATTTGAGTCAATTTAATATATTTGGCCAATTTTGGTTGGCCAGCTCTAACATGGACGTTGGTCATCTTATGTGACACGTTTGGTGTTAAAGTGGACAATTTTTAATAATATTTTGATACTTTTTATTTTTTTGAATTTCTTTTGAATTTTATTTATTTTCTTTCACTTTTTTTCCCTTCACTTCTTCCTCCAATTAGTCGTTGGACCTTGACGATCGGTCAGAGGCGAGGGCCGGTGAGCTCATTGACCTCACCCAAGCCACCCATGTGGTTGGTGAGGCAAGGTTGAGACTTGCCTAGCCACTAATGAGGCCCAAGCCATCATTAAGTTGCCAGGTTGAAGGTCGTGACCTCTTGCAAGGGCGAGTCTTGCATAGCCTAGCCCAGCCTAAGCCCACACCTTTAGCGAGGGTGAGCCTCACCATGGGGCGAGGTTGATAAAGTCAACCTTGCCAGCCCTCACCTCTTGTTGGTCGTTGAGGTTTAGTGACCAACTGGAAGAAGAAGAAAGGGAAGGAAAAAAAAAAAGAAAGAAAAGGAAAAATAAATGAAAATAAATAAATAAATAGTTTGAAAATTAAAATATTATTAAAAATTGTCCATATTAATGCTGGTCACGTCATGTACAACAGCCGGTATCTATATTAGCGTCAACTAGTCAAAATTGATTGGATGGACTAAATTGACAAATGTAAATATTTTAGGACTAAATTGAGAAAAAAAAAAAAGAAGACTAAATTGACAATTTCAATAGATTTTAGAATGTTTTGGTAATTTTTCTTCCAAGAGCCTGCCATTGAATGATAAATTGAATTTTGCAACAACCAATGTAGAATTGTCAATGTGATGGTCTTTTCTACCTTGAAATGTGCCCTTTTAACCAAAAAGAAGATCAAGTCTTTGAATTATATTTATTTATGTATTTGTTATGTATTATGTTTTTATTATTTTGTACCCTTGGAAGGGGGTGTGTAATGGGTTTAAAGTGGTATTTTTTTTAATTGAATTTTGTGTCAAATGCCCCTTGCCTTCTTTAATTCAAATAAAAAATAAATAAAATACATAAGAAGAAAAAATTTCCACCACTAACCTCAGGATTAATCTAATTTTATTAATAAAAATAATTAAAAGTTAAAAAGTCAATGATGAAAGAAAGGAAAAAATTTCAATAAGGGTTCAAAGTGCCCTCAATTTCTAAAATAAGGATATGAAGTAAATATTATCTCAAATAGGAACATGAAGTGCTTTTATTTTCTCAAATAAGGGCATGGAGTGGCCATGTTAGTCTTAAAGAAGGAGTTAAACCTCATCGACTGGTGAGAGCATTTTCATCATTTACTTTTTCTTATTTTCTTTCATTTTTCTGTTATTTTATCTCCAGCCCACAAGTGGGAGGGCTGGACCAGCCCTCTTGCCTGGTTTTTTGTTTTTTAAATTTGTATTTTTTTAAGTATTAGTCTTTTTTTATGGAAAAAATAGAAAAAGGAAAAAAAAAAAGCAAAAAAGGGAAGAAAATAAGAAAATATGACGGATAGAAATGCCCTAGACTAGTCGATGAAGTAAGGTCCTCCTTTGAGATTGACATGGCATTTCTAGTCCTTATTTGAAGCAATGCTCACTTTAGGCCCTTTTTTTTTTTTAGAAATAGAGAACAATTCGGGTTCTTATTTGAAATTTCCTCGAAAAAATGATAAATAAGTATGAATATTTAGGAAAAATTATTTGATATGGTTATTACTTAAAGGCCAAATGACAGTAAATCTCTATATTTTTAACACTCTAATTTTATCCTAACCTTTAAACCTATCAAAAAAGTAGCCAAATCTCTCTAAGTCGTATAAAAACTATTCCAAACCATTTAATACCATTTATCATAGGAATATTCGGTTAGATTCTTTATCGACTTTCAATTTTGCCTATAGAAGAAAGAAGATTTATCTAGTTCTAGTATTCAAGGGAGGACATTTAAGGGAAAAAAATGTAACGGATGCATAATTCAAGGGAGAATATTTATTTGTCTTCATATCAGCTAATTTTTGTTTATTAAATGAATTTACGAATTTTTGATATGGAGAAAAAGTGAAAAATTAGGTTCTTCTATGCAATATTCAGATAGATCTAGTGTGAACTTACCAAATAATATATGTTCACTTTTTTATGCCAAAAATAAAACTTTTTCACGAAGAAAATAATAAAACAGTTTTACCTATAAAGAATATCTGTTGTGCTTATCACTTTGGATTTTATGAAAAATCCGAGCATTATGAAAAGAATATTACCTTCTTAAGTTTTGTTAATCTTACTACATCCATTCCATCAAGAATGTATGCTTCATATCAATCGGCTCATGCATTATCTAAAGCATCTCCAATACATCAAATTGAGCGGCTTTTCATGAAATTCCAGTGTACGTGTCAGCTTACTATTGTGCTTAATTTCCGTTCATAGAAACTAAAACGGTTGACTTATTTAACCATAGGATCGTCATATCCGAATGAAATTTATGCCTTTGTCTTTCATGTCATTGACGAATAAGGTTTTTCCTACTTTGCTGCAGCCATGGAGAACTAATTGAATCGGTTGTTAGAGAGGTTTCACGCAAGCTTAGGGGCAAAAATGTGGATGTGCCTGAACATTTGGTTGAGGATCACAATCAGATAGAAGTGATAATAGATAAGTTGGATGTTGACTCTGGTGGTGTCCGTTTTGTTGGGATACATGGAATGGGTGGTATCGGTAAAACAACACTTGCAAGGTTGTGTTCAACAAATTACTTCTTCAGTTTGACAGTGTTAGTTTCCTCCAAAACGTTCGAGAATCATCCCAACATAGTCTTGATGGTCTTGTAAACTTGCAGAAAAAGTTATTATCGAATGTTATTGGTTTTGGGGATACTGTCCAAATCAAAGACATAGGTGATGGGATGGCTCAAATCAAGAGAGTATGTAGGACTAAAAAGGTCCTCATTGTTCTTGATGATCTAGACAAGAATGAGCAACTCCAAAAGCTAGCTGGAAAATCTGATTGGTTTGGTTCGGGTAGCAGGATCATTATCACAACTAGGGACGAAAGTATCTTGATGACTCAAGTGGAATCATTGGGGGAAGTGGTCTTAAATCAACCTAAAGGAATTTTGGCTTATGAAGTTTATGAAATGGAATTTGGTCGAGCACTTCAGTTGTTTTGTGAGCATGCATTCAGAAGAGACTATCCCATAGGAGGATATGAGCATCTTGCAAAGAAAATTGTCCGTAGAGTGGGAATGCTTCCTCTGGCTGTCGTGGAGGTAGGTTCAAGTCTTCATTCTAGTCAAAAAATTGGAGAATGGGAAGATAAGTTGATGCAGTTAAATAAAGGTCCTTTGAAGGTTGTCTACGATGCATTTTATGAAGGATTGGCAAGATGAGGAAAAAGAAGTATTTTTGGATATTGCTTGCTTTTTCACCAACGAGGACCAAACGTATCCAGGTATCATGTGGGATGACTGTCAGAGTGCAATTAGTGTCCTCCTCCAACAATCCTTAATAAAAATTAGAGATAATAAATTTTGGATGCATAACCAATTGCGAGATCTGGGAAGGAAAATCATAGTTGAAAAATATCCTCACAAATGTAGGAGGCTATGGATTCATGAGCGTGTTGTAGCAATGCTATGGGAGAGAAAAGAGGTAAAATGGAAGACTATGTCACATTATTTTTATTTGGAAAGAGAAACTTCTTGCATTTTTGCTTTTATTTTATTGTTAGCTTTGTTTAACTTCCCATGAGAGCTCTCTCAAACATTCGGGTCAAAAGATATTTTAAATTGGTGGAGAGAGACCAGATTTTTTTTATTTTTTCTAGACTTGTAGAGTAGTACATTGTGTTCTAGAAGTTCTGAAACAGCAAAGCGTCGTTTCACAAGCAATCCGAGCAAAGTCAGAAGAAAACTAGTGGTATGAAGAATTTTTAATTTACTTTCAAACACAATTAGAAAAAAAAAATATGAAGATTGCAATTAATTTGAGTAATATTTTTCTTGAATAGTAGAAAATGGGAAATGGACAAATGATTTATAAGATATCTTCAACTGTATGCTTAACTAATCTTGAGTCTCTGTTGGCAGAGAAATCAAGGTCTGGAAGCACTAAGCTTGACTTCCAGTGGTGGCTGGAGGAGTATCTATACGGCTGAAGAATTAGCTGCTGCATCAAAATTAAGATTCCTTAGAATGAAAGGCCTGGATGGCATCGTTGAGAATCTTCTTCCGAAGCCAGGAATGCCTTTTGGGGAAACATTGGGGATGGCTTTCCATGCAAATAACTTTCACTTCAGTAATTTGGTCATGTTCGACCTTTCAGATAGCAATATTGGAGATGGCTGGGATGGGTGGAGCCAAATGAAGGTATGATATGCCTTACTCTATGTACTTCTTTCTATCATCACTTCATTTGCAATGACAGATGCAAGACATATATTTTACTTCTTTGCATCATTACCCCATATGATTGACCTAAAGGTTGCATGCACTCTTCATCTCGTTTGAGTGTAGAATATATTTTTGCATGAATCAAAGTAAAACACAATTATATCCCACATTAAAAAAAAAAAATGCTCCATGGGGTTTATAACCTTGATTTCATAGTTATGAAAGTTGCTTACTTAGGATTTGGAGTTGGTGTACTCCAATAAAGAAGCCGTTTTGCATCAATAAGTTGATAATTTAAATTAAGGCGATCTTGACCATCACGAGATTTTATTCAAGGGGCTTACTAACCTAATTTAATAGTTAAATGTTTCTTTATAATTTGCATTAATGAATTGTCAAATAAATGAAAATTACATTATCAATGCTTTTGTAATTAACTCGAGTTAATGAGCGAAGGCTAGAGTATTACATTGAATCTAGTTTTTAATCACAACGTCAAATCAAATCTCAGAGAAATCTATGGTATAGATTCAGGGTGGAGAACAGATGTGATGGAGTGCCTTTTCCATTTTTAAAATTAATTTTAAGTCAATTTTTGAGCTACAAAAATTGTGTGAAATCAATTTAGCTCGATTGGGTACCCTCCCCGCTAACGGTTGCCATTTAGTCACCTCTTGTGATCTTTCTACAATTTTTCAACTTAAAATGGATGCTCCTATTAAGTTGAAGGTAGAATACCCAAAATCATTCTCACCTTTTATATCAACTTCACTTTGCATCATTCAATTTTGTTAATTTTGGTTGTTAACGTGCAAGTGTGAGTATGCGTGTAGGCTATTCTGCAAATACCTATTTTACAAATATCTTATGCACACTAGATTTTCCTAGAAATTGCATTGATTATTTTAACAACTTTTTAATCCATCACTTTATATCTCTGACTATTAAGTAGGCTTTACTTTACACTTGAGAGAGAGAGAGAGAGAGGGAGGGAGGGAGGGAGGGAGAGGGAGAGAGGAAGAGATTGTGGTCGGAGGTGGTGTGCTGGTCCCCGGTGGCGGTGGGTGGACAAAAACTTAGCGTGTTGGTATTTGGGGTTTGTGGGTGATTTGGGAATTATACCTTTTTGTGTTTTCATAGTGAGGATACTCTAGTCTTTTGGCTATGGAGTTTTGTTCTAAGATGCATACTTGTGCAGACGGCAAAAAAGTTGAAAGTTTTGGACCTGAGAAACTGCAAATGCTTAACAAGGACACCTGACTTGTCTAACTTCCTGGATTTGGAGATACTGATATTTGCTGGCTGCTCCAAGTTAATTACGGTTGATTGCTCAATTAGTAAGCTACAGCTGTTAAAAACTCTCAATATGGATGGATGTGACTCTATTGAGGAGTTGCCTGAAGAGGTTGGTTCTTTAGAATCTTTAACAGAGTTCATCTTCTCCGGATCTTCCAAATTGGTCACACTCAAAGAGAGTTTTGGGAATTTGAAATCTTTGTCAACCTTCAATGTAAATTATTGCAAGGGAATGAACAAACTCTCGAACTCTATTGGAGGATTAGCAAAAATCACATGTTTCTCTATAAAAGGATGTGAGGGGATAAAGAAGCTCCCACACTCTCTCTGGGGTTTAGAATCACTGGTCAAGTTGGATTTGTCATTCTCAGGGATAGACATTCTCCCTGAATCCATTGGAAATCTGAAGAAACTCAAAGCCATCAACATGGGACATACAAAGTTAAAAAGGTTACCGAACGCAATTGGACAGCTAGAGATGCTTGAAGAGTTACATTGCCCAGAGTGTCCCGATCTATTAGGCGAAGTCCCAAATGCTATTGGGAATCTTTTCCATTTGCAGATCTTGGACTTGTCATGTACTCGTATTTCTAGTTTGCCAGACACAATCACTCATCTCTCTCACCTAGAAGAGTTACATGTCCGAAATTGTAGAAATCTTATGAGTGAAATCCCATATGCAATTGGTGAACTATCCCGCTTGAGGATCTTGGACTTCTCTGGTACTCGTATTTTTGGTTTGCCAACCACGATCACTCATCTCTCTCACCTAGTAGAGTTACGTGTCCGGGATTGTAGGTGTTTTATGGGTGAAATCCCAGATACAATTGGTAGACTATCTCGCTTGAAAATCTTGGACTTCTCTGGTACTTGTATTTTTGGTTTTCCTACCACGATCACTCATCTATCTCACCTAGAAGAGTTACGTGTCCGGTATTGTGGGTATCTTACTAGTGAAATCCTAAATGCAATTGGGGGACTATCCTACTTGAGGATTTTGGACTTCTCTGGTACTTGTATTTCTGATTTGTCTGCCATGATCACTCATCTCTCTCGCCTAGAAGAGTTACGTGTCCGGTATTGTGGGGATCGTATAGTTAAAATCCCATATGCAATTGGGGGACTATCCCGCTTGAGGATCTTGGACTTCTCTGGTACTCGTATTTCTGGTTTTCCTTCTATGATCACTCATCTTTCTCACCTAGAAGAGTTACGTGTCCATGTTTGTGGGGATCTTACGGGTAAAATCCTAGATGCAATTGGGGGACTATCCCGCTTGAGGATCTTGGACTTCTCTGATACTCGTATTTCTGGTTTGCCTGCCATGATCACTCATCTCTCTCGCCTAGAAGAGTTACGTGTCCATGATTGTTGGGATCTTATGGGTAAAATCCCAGATGCAATTGGGGGACTATCCCACTTGAGGATCTTGGACTTCTCTGGTACTCGTATTTCTGGTTTTCCTTCCACGATCACTCTTCTTTCTCGCCTAGAAGAGTTACATGTCCAAGGTTGTCGGCATCTTAGGGGTGAAATCCCAGATGCAATTGGGGGACTATCCCGCTTGAGGATCTTGGACTTCTCTGGTACTCGTATTTCTGGTTTTCCTTCCACGATCACTCATCTTTCTCACCTAGAAGAGTTACATGTCCAGTATTGTGGGGATCTTAGGGGTACAATCCCAGATGCAATTGGGGGACTATCCTGCTTGAGGATCTTGGACTTCTCTAGTACTCGTATTTCTGGTTTTCCTTCCACGATCACTCATCTTTCTCGCCTAGAAGAGTTACGTGTCCGGGATTGTGAGGATCTTACGGGTAAAATCCCAGATGCAATTGGTAGACTATCTCGCTTGAGGATCTTGGACTTCTCTGGTACTCGTATTTCTGGTTTGCCTGCCACGATCACTCATCTCTCTCGCCTAGAAGAGTTACGTGTCTTGTATTGTGGGGATCTTACGGGTAAAATCCTAGATGCAATTGGGGGACTATCCCACTTGAGGATCTTGGACTTCTCTGGTACTCGTATTTCTGGTTTTCCTTCCACAATCACTCATCTTTCTAACCTAGAAGAGTTACGTATCTGGGATTGTGAGGATCTTACGGGTAAAATCCCAGATGCAATTGGTAGACTATCTCGCTTGAGGATCTTGGACTTCTTTGGTACTCGTATTTCTGGTTTGCCTGCCACGATCACTCATCTCTCTCACCTAGAAGAGTTACATGTCCGGGATTGTGAGGATCTTACGGGTAATATCCCAGATGGAATTGGCAGACTATCCCACTTGAGGATCGTGGATTTCTCTGGTATTCGTATTTCTGGTTTGCCTACCACGATCACTCATCTTTGTTACAGGTTTTACATCTTATCACCTAGTTAGGTTAATGGTGGGAAATAATGAGGGCAAAAAGTTAGATTAATGATGGGAAATAATGAGGCCATATTATATAATTTCCTCGAATGAAGTCCCCAGCAATAAATTTGTAAAGCCAACAATGAGTCATGCCTCTACCACTTCCAATGTGCGGTTTGATCCGTGTGAAAGCCGGATAAAAATTCTTATAAAAGGTATGAGTGACCTCAAATGAAGCTTTTTAAGGAATTGCTAATTGAATTGATATTTATACAAAACGTTTAGAACTTATTTGGCCAAAAACAAAAAAGTTTAGAACTGAATTGATATTATTGTAATAGGTTTATGATTTTTCTTTTTATATAATTTCCTCAAACAAAGTCCCCATCAATAAATTTGTAACGCCAACAAAGAGTCATGCCTCAACCACTTCCAATGTGTAGTTTGATCCGTGTGAAAGCCGGATAAAAAATTCTTATAAAAGGTATGAGTGACCTCAAACGAAGCTTGTTAAGGAATTGCTACTTGTAATACTACAAGATGTGATTATGATTGGGTGATGCTCGGCGTACTGGTATATATGTGTGTATTTCCTCTTGAATATTGCTAATCCTAAGGCGTCATGATGATGCTTGTTCAGAACTCTCTCTAATCTCTCGCTGTTTTCGCTATTTGCGTTGGTTTGAAACAGTTTCATTTGCTTTACATTTAAACTCAAGCCAGCCGTTGACCACATTAGGTCCAAGTCAAGGGTTACAAGCTTGAATTTGTCTACAACTGGTTACTTACCTCGCAAACCGATAATAATTAAGGCTTACCTTATATTCTTATTGTTTCGTGCTCGTACAAACCTGTAGTGCACTTCTCGGCTGTTCCTTAACATTGCTGCCACTTGCCCAGATCTTATTCCTTTGAAAACCTACCATGTTCTGACTGTTTTTGTCCACTGCTGGACTTCTTCGACTTTTCTTCTGTGGGTATTGTCTTCAGCCCTGCACTCCACTTAGCAATTAATACGAAAGGATCGAATCTTATTGGAATTCTTCCAACCTGGGTCGGGAAGTGGTGAGTGATGTGAGGCGATGAAGCTACAGGGAGAGAGAGTTCGCGGATGTTTCATCTTGCAGACATGCAAGCACTGTAGGATATTGCTGAACTTGTGAATCCTTGCACCCGAGGGGCTGATTCTGCGTCTGGACTGACCGCACGAGATTGGCTGGGACTGAACTCGCTCAAGGTGCTGAGATGGCCTATGGAGAGCTTCGCCCATACCAGTGCGCTGGGGCCTCGTCAGAGCTGGAACATTGCGAAGAGGCTCACTGGTGTTGCTTGGAACTCACCGGACAGAGCAGACTAGGCTGGGAACAAAGGTAGAGACAAATTGGAGATCGCCAAAAGGCAGAAGCAGCTCATGAAAGAGATTTGTATTAAAGTCTCCCTGGCTGGGATCGTAATTGATGACTTTCTGCACTTTCATCACTAAGACAATCGGTCTGAAGCAAAATCATTGTCCATAAGCATACGGTGTGGGAAGACTTAAAGGTGGTCGTGAGGTATGCAAAGAAAAGACACATCTGGCTTGGGATTTGAGCAGCTTTTGATAGAAAGGGGTTACACCTATTTCCTATGGCATGATACCTGCTAGTGCTACTGACATTTACATGGTTTCTATTTTCCACATTGACTCAATACCCTAATTAACCATTTCCTCCTGCCATATGCTGCACTTTTCTTTTCTTCCTTGTTAGTTCATCTACTTCTTGTTTATGGCATATCGAACTTCTGATGCCAAACCTGGTCTTTGTAATGATTTTGCCCTCGATATTACAGTCAACAAAGATAAATTGTTTAGCTAAAAATCTGGGCAGAAGACTCTTGTGGACCAGTTTTCCTATGTATCTTTTCATTTTTGAGTGAATTTAATACGTGACTTTTTAGTGGAGTTCTTTGGCAACATACTGGAATGAATCAATGAGAAGACAAGTTCAAAACTTTATGATACCTAAATGTTGTCGTAATATAAGGTAATAACACAGAGGCAGTTTTCATTGATCATGCTTTTAGCTTGCTTGCGTCCAACCATATTTCGGTCATTCAGATGTGGTACAGACGGCCACAAGAGCTAGCGGAGTTTCTTGTGCAAGAGAATGATGTTAAACTGAAGCTGAAAATATCTTCCAGGTGACTAACTGAAATTCTTCTTGAGATTCCAATATGTATAGCATGAAAACTTAGATAATTCGTGGTTTTGAAATACAAAGTTTCAGTTGAAATTTCTGGAGAAATTAGAGATTTGAGGTCCTTTGACTTCTCAAACTTGAGAAAAGGTGAAGCCAGTTCAAAGAAGAAACAGCATACGGGACATGAACATGCTGAGGATCAGCAATGTACTCCGGTCTGTGTGAAACTAACAGATAAATTTGCAGGTCGAATGATCAATTAAATTGGATTCTCAAGTTGTGGGGATTGGCCTTTTGCAAAATATTATTGAAGTGGGCTGGAAACTCGTGGAAAGTTCAAGCTTGTCATTAGTAATCAAATCTTTGAAGATGTGAGGTTTATTGTAGTAGAATTAAAATTTTCTACAAGCATTGCATTGATGGTTCGCATCCTATTATAGAAAAGGGATCTTTGAAGATATGCTCGCGTATCTTAAAAATAACCACGCCAGATCCAAGCTACTTTGTAAAGGGAGAACTTTTAAGGTTGGTGTCCATCCTGGAATTACGTTGAAATCCCAGTTCAACATGATTTAAAACTGTTTCACACTTTGTCTCTCCGCTTCCACATTTCTGGGTATTTCTACACTCATTCTGTCCACAACCACAGTCTTGTCCGAATCAAAGCAATATGTGCAGGCGCAAGTCTCAGATTACTTGGTTTTGTTTGTAAGCAATGTGATCTCCATCCCTTTCGATGGCTTTTTCATCACCTCAAAACACCAAGAAGATGACACTTGACACGTAAAGTCACAATCAATTTGGTCTTAGATTTGTGTTGGACCAAATTCGACGAAGGGAGGGTCTACTTTGCAATGAATTATTCTAAATTTTATCATCTACTTCAAAAAAACATTGCAAAAATCATTCGCATTAACATCTGTCGTGTCACATTTTGACTAAAGGACTATATTGATAAATTGTCAAAATGTGTAGGACTAAATTGGCTAAAATTAAAAATAATAATAATAATTGAATTGATTGTTGTCTAGTAAATTTAAAATTGAATTATTTGTCATTATTCTAATTGGTCAACAACAATCAAAATAAACTCTAAGTAAACACTTAATGTGCAGATAACTTTTTATAGGCCACTAAAAATTTAGGATTGAATTGGCTTGAGTGGATTTGTTAAACATCGCCAAAAGTTTGTCCCATTAATGTGTGAACAATTTGTTACCCGTCCAGCGTATCTTGCGGCTTTTGTCTTCTTTTGACTAATCTTACTTTTTTTATTTAATTTTTTTGGACTCTCCGAATTTACGCCAGCGATTAAACTAAAGCTCGGCACCGGGCCTTGCTTGGGCATGCGTGGCCTGAGCATGCCAGGATCGGTACATTATTTTGTCAGCCCATGTGTCGGGGCTTGTTCATGGTTGGCCTTGGCCCGATTTTTAAAAAAGAAAAAAAGTTCAATATAACTAATTTTTGTTAAAATATAACAAGAAAAATTAATTGAGAAATTTGATAAAAATTATTAAAATTATATCAAATTAAGTACATGTACATCTTCATATAATTGGGAAAAAAAAGTGCACACAAGTTGCACAAAAAAAATGCATAATAAATAAGTTATTTTCAACATCAGGTCCCTTGCTATAATCGGGTGATACAATATCATCATTATGCTCTTGCTCATGTGGGGTGCATTCTTCTATAGTTTCTTGCAAAAACTAATCATGTTGTCCACTATCAAATTTAAAATTTTAGCAAATTGTTGATATCCGAACTTTCCTGATGTTTTAAGTAAGAAAATTCATTGGTTCAAGATCTTCAATTGTGGTAAGTCTCGTTTCTTAAAAAAAAAAAAAAAAAAAAACAGTGTAATGTCCTTAGTATCTCAATTGCATGTAGAAATTAGGAGTATTGCATTTCATCAGTAATTAGGCATCAATTTTTCAATAAACCAAGAGTTGATTTTTTGGGCTAGTCAAACCCAAAAAAGTCAACTCTAAGTAAAAAAATTGCAAAAAAAAAAGATATAATAAATTGTGTATAGATGTCAATTTAGATAGGTGTGTAGAATTAGGCCTTTAAGTTTCGAATTTTTGTAAAAATGGCCAACCGGTTGAATTTTTTGTCAAACCTTCAACTGAAAAATAATATTTCATTAGTTTCTAATCTCTTTTTTTTCATACATTTGATTTAAAGACTGCAAATTTAGAAGTTTTCAATCTGATTAAAGAAATCTCAACCTATGGAACCAATCACTCATTTAGAGTATGATATTTGGCACATAAGATTAGAATTACTTAAACTCACACTTCGTGCCACTTGATGTAACCGCACAAAATCCTAAAGAAAAAAAATAAAATGTATTCTTCTACCCATTTTGGACGGGTAGCGGCACGTGTAAAAGAAGAAACAATCCCTCTTTTATTGATCAAGGTTTACACCATTTTTTTTACGGAGAGAAAATCCAGAAGAAATCCCCTCCAGAAGTTGGCTCTCCCGGGTCAGCCACCGAACGACACCACCGTATGCCGTACGCCGTTCACCATCCCCCATCAACACACCTCCACCCGCTGGCCAATACAGAATCGAGAGGGACCTTGTCTCAGAGCACGTGAGAAATCCTCCTCAAAACCCGTTCCCGACGTCTTCCATCTATCTTGAACTCGGCTGATCATTGCTTGTCACCGTCAGCTATAGTTTCGAAAGGGTGCCCAACGCGCTCCGCTATGCTCTGCTCGGGATCAGATCCTTTCGTTGGCCGTGACTTTGATCCTCAACGACAACCAAAGCTTCCGATCCAGTTACTGATGACAGTTTTGCAAGGGTGATTATTGGCGAGCAAAATGAGCAAGAGTCACGGATATGCATATTGTCGAATCTCTATTAACGTATTTTCAGGTGCTTGGATTGGCCTTGGTGGTTCTTAATATACTAAAGAACGTTCTGCAATATCGGGGGGCCTTATCTTGGAAGGCCCGTGAATGGACACGGCGGTATTCCGGAGGCGGTCAAATGGCGGTTGCGGGGTAGTATATGAACGGTTCTAGCTGAATCATGGTCGTTCGTAGATGTCATCTTAGATTTGCGCGTGTTTGGTCAATACAGAGAGAGAGAGAGAGAGAGAGAGAGAGAGATGGGCTTTATATTGGAAAATAGAATTAGAGTGGTTCAGGGCTTAATCCATAATTGGCTTAGTACAGTCGTCCTTCAAGATGGGCTTAATTAGGTTTAATGAACTTTGGGCTTGAACAGTCTTAAGTGAGCTTGGGCTTAGTTTAGTGTGATTTGGTTTTGGGCTGAGTTTGTTCTTTATTGAGTTGGGCTTACACTAACTGGAAGACATTTTGCTCAACACCAACGTAGCTGAGAGGATTTCAAACCATTCTCAGACATCTTACAATTTTTTTTCCCTTTTCTGTCCTCTATGTAACTTGTTAATTATTGGGGGAAAAACAAACATAATCGATGATGTCATAAAAATAAAGCACCCACATATTAATATCAGACACTGCTTAGAAAGAGGAGGGCCAGGTGTGAATCGCCCTTATAGCTTTGGGCTGAATGCAGACCGAGAGCAAAAACCTTGAAAAGGCACTAAAACATGAAATTTCTAATTCAAATAGATTATAATTGAACATTGAGACAAACCAATGGCTATGAGAGGCTCAAGTTTAAGCTGCCAAAGTATGGAACGAACTAAGCTTGAACTTAGTGATACTTGATTTGAGAGGCTTCTCTAAGCTAATTAAACTTTTTTATACTACAACTGCTTGAGACAAGGCAAGTTAAACTTTGATCATGAAAAAAATCTGACCTAACTCATGCATTTAATCTCCTCACACATGTTTGTTAGGGACTCGAAACAAAATTGTTTTTTTTTTTTTCTTCTAGTATTTTTAATAGATCGATTACATTACTAATCACTAGATTACATGAATGATTGTTCATTTATTAAGGCTTGCTTAGATCATGGGAATTCTCAATTAAACCTGAAAATTGTTTATTTATTTGACCAAACCCTTCTCTTTCCATGGAAAATAAGAAAGCTCCAGTTTAATGAAGAAAAAGAAAAAGAAAGCGTGGTCTGGACTCAATGCAGATCGCAAGGACTGTCAAACGAGGGAAAAAGAGAAGAACTTGCTTTGTGAGTTCTTCCTCGACTCAGTAAAGTTCCACATTCACTTCACCAATAATAGTGCATCGGTGCGGAAGACGCGATTGACATCAAAGGACGGGAAAACGCCAAGCCAATCCAACTTTTGATTAAGACAAGCCGAGGAGGGAAATTCATGTGTTCATGTGGCTAGTCGATAGACATTGTTTTTTGGTCATTATCTCATAAGAATTGCGAGGACAATGACGTAATAACAAGAAGTTGGTGATATCCAATCACTGATGAGTTTCATGCACAAGAGAGCGTGGACTTGCGAAGTCTATTTATTTGTTTATAAGTAAGAATTTGTATTCCAAAAAATATTGTAAGTGGAGCATGTCATCAAGCATCACAAAACATATCATGCATCAACCATCCTTCTAATGTATAGTAGTTTAAAAAAATCCACAATCAATTTCTCAGTAAAATCTACATATAATAATCTGAATCTAACATCTCATATGAATAAACAACTAGGATGATAAACGATGCTAGCAAATATTTGGAGAAAACCAAAATACTCTTGTGACATGTGAACGAGCCATAAAGCTTCAAGATGCAAAGGTAAAAATCGAAATCAATTGCTTTAATTAATTAAGCTGTAATACTTTTTGGAAAATTGTATTAATTATGATTCCTTTGACAACAACTTGCTAAGATAATCAAGGGTGAAAATCTATTTATTGAGATCGAAAGCTGATGAGGTCTAGATTGTACAATTGAGCAACCAATCATATATAAAAGAGTATGTCCAACATTCGTCAATTATGATTTCAATATCAAGAGAGATTATCTCATCTATTTTTAAGATGAAGTTATCACAAAATTAATGTATTATGATTGTATATGTGTCCTAAGAGAAAATTATTGCCCGACAACATTGATAGACAAGATCATCCACATAAAAATTCTCAACTAACAGCATGGGAAATTTCCAAACAAACACACTAGACAGTTCATGGTACTTAGTACTTACACAACCAACTTTTGTTTTTGTTTTTGTTTTTGTTTTTGTTTTTGTTTTTGTTTTTGTTTTTATTTTTATTTTTCCCTCTTATTTCACTCGAACAGCCAATGTTCTATCTGTAATTTTGTCCACCTTCCAGATTCTTTCTTTTCTTGCACTCCAACTTGACTTGAACCTGCTGACGTCTACATTTCCTGTTCAACAATCGGAAGACTAATTAATTAATTGATTAATTAATTATTAATTATATTTGTTTGTTTGTTTGTTTTTTAAGCATTCCACAAGCAAGAGGAAGTTCAAGTTTGAGCACATCAATATATTCAGTTGGAATCAACTTCACTCAAAAACTGTAATGGATCAAGTATAATATATTAACTACTCTACTCCATATCAATTTTCCAATATGGTGTTTTTCTAACATAATTTTATAAGCGCTAAGTATATGTCAAGACAAGGCATTTTAAACTTTAGTCATGCAAAAAATCTGACCTAACTTGCACATTGAATCCCCTCACACATGTTTGTAGGGACTCGAAACAGAATGCTTTTCTTTTTTCCCTAAATATAGTGTTAATAGCTCGATTACATTACTAATCACTAGATTATATGTGTGATTGATTATTTATTAAGGCCTAATTAGCTCTCAGGATTTCAATTAAACTTGAAAACTGTTTATTTTAATTGACCCCCTTTCCTTTCCTGGAAACTAAAACTCGTCCAACGTGGGTTGGACTCAATTGGCAAGGATGGTCAAATGAGGAAAAAAAAAAAGGAGTAACTTGCTTCTTGAGTTCTATACCTTGACTCGGTCATGTTCCACGCATTTAGTACACCAATAATAGTGAGTCAGGGCAAAAGACGCGACTGAAACAAAGGACCAGGCAAAACTTTCGACTAAGACCCGCCGGGGAGCGAAATTCATGTGTTCACAAATCACCGATCAATTTCGTGCCCAACAAACAGGAAGGTCTTGCGAAATATTTTTATTTATTTATAAGTAAGAATTTAAATACCAAAAAATATTATAAGTGCACCAAGTCAATAAACACCGCGAAACTAATGCATGATAGTTTGAAAAAAATCCATAATCAATTTCTCCATAATATCTATATGTAATAACCTAAATCTAACATCTCTTAGATAATAAATTATGCTAGGGGTGAGTATGGTCCGAGTTGGGCCAATCCACCCCTTAACCCTAGGATCAACCCGTACAATATCGGTCCTCAATTTTTGGGACTGATGACTGAACTTATTGAGTTTGGGACCGAAGACCGGACCGACCCAATGGGTTCGGTCCGATTCTAGGATTAATCCGAGACCAATAGATAATTTATTTATTTCATTTTTGTACTTCCTGAAAAGGTGACCGAAGACTAGACTAACCCAATAGGTTTAGTGACGAGTGAGGTTAGCTAAGAGAGGCTAGAGCGAGCATCGAGTGTCGAGCGTGGTGAGCGTCGAGTGGTAAGCGGCATGAGTGGCCAAAAGCGAGCAAGTCAAATGTCGAGTGGCGAGCGAATAAGTTGTTTCTATCAATTTTGACAAATTGAAGATTAAGATGACAAATAAGACAAAAAAGAACGAGTACTAAGGGAGGATGCTGTGAGGAGATGTTTATGTCATTTTGGACGATGTGAGGACTCCTCAAAAAAACATTTTCCTCATTTGTAAATTATCGTTGTTGATGTCATAAAATACATTAGAAATATAAGTTATTAAATAACAATGTAAAATTACTTGGACTTCTCACTAAAGAGTTGTTTAATGTTGTTGCGCCGTTTATTTTAGAGTTTTCTCTATATAAAAAAAATTATCAATAATATATTAGATATATAATAATTATACAATCAAGGTTGGTCCGGATTAAACCAACCTTAAACTCTTAGTATCGAGAACCAACCCTCACAATGCTAGTCCATGAATTTTAGGATCAAAGATCGATCCAATCTCCCTGGGAACCAGACCGGGACTAGCGGAGTTGGGTCGGTCTAGAGTCGGTCTAGGGTCAACCCTAGACTAATGCTTACCCCTAAACTACGCTACTGAAAATTTGAACAAAACCAAAATAATCTTGTGTCATGTAAAAAAGCCATAAACTTGAATATGCAAAAGTAAAAATTGAAATCAATTGCCTTAATTAATTAAGCCATAATACTTTTTGGAAAATTGTAGTAACTATCATTCGTTTGACAACAACTAGCTAAGCTAATCGAGGGTGAAAATACATTTATTAAGATCGAAAGGTGATGAGGTCTACGTCGTGGTAGGTGGACTGTGAGCACGTAATCTACTTGACTTCAAAATTAAATAAGTGCTAAGCATATGTCCAAATCTTGACAGACTTTGAGGCACGGCAAAGAAACTGGCACATATAATTAATGCAATTGGTTGTGCTTGCCTGATGGTCTTCCTATATCCAAGTCTCATTAGGCTAGAGTCTATAATTATTAGCTGGCTTCTGAGATGACTGACTAAAATCAAGATGAAGAGGAACTCCAAGGCAATCCTAAGCATGGATATTGAGCCAAAAGACGAGTGCGATGTGTTTCTGAATTTCAAGGGACTAGACTGTCGTGACCTCTTTTTCGGTGCCCGTTCAAGGCCAGGTGCCTACGGAGGCTAATGGTTTGGCTAGGTCTATTAGGCTTAGCTTGGACTCTTCCAAGTCCACCAATTCACGACTTAATGGTCCAAGTTTGTGTAACCTGAAAGTTAATTTTAAATAGGAATCGCCACTAATCAATTTTGGGTGAGTCAATTAGAAACTCAAGCGAAGTATTGGGAGAAATACTCGCTCGTGTGTAACTAGAGAAACTAGGTTCGAGAACTGGATTATACTTAATCACTAATGCCCTTTTGGTACCTAATCTTGTTTAAACCCTAATGTTTTTTTTTTTTTTTGGATTTTTGAGGGGTTTTCCATGCATTTGTGGAGGAAAAACATTTTTTTTTATATTTTTCTCTTTTTTAACATAAAAGGGATTTTTGGACTTTTTGGTCTTTTTTGGAAAATATAAATCATTTTTTTGGCTTTTTCTGATTTTTTTTTTTGAATTTTTTTGGGAAAATATAGGATATTTTTTATTTTTTTTTTTTTTCTGGAAAATGAGCAGCCCCCTTTGGCTGCTTATTTTTTTGTTTTCTCTTATTATTATCTATTATTTATTATCCGAAAAAAGGAAAAATACATAAATAGATAAATTAAGGCCTAATTAAAATCTAATCAAAATTTAGGTGTCAACATAGACACACACCTGACCTTAGCTGATAGCCTTTACATCCACTTGATGCGCACCAGATGGTCAAATGAGGGGGAAAAAGATAAGAAAAGAAAAAAGAAAACATGGGCTTAACATCATTAGCAAAGCCCAAGGATGATTCAATGAGGAAAATGAGAGGAACTTGCTGCGTGAGTTCTGAGTTCGAGCTTGACTCAATAAAGTTCGATGCACTCCCTTCACCAACGATAGTGCGTTAGTGTGGAGACGCAACTGAAAACAAAGGATCGTGAAAAAGCCAAGTCAACTTTTGATTGAGACAAGCCGAGGAAGCAGATTCATGCGTTCATATGACTTATCGATCATCTTTCTATGAATTTAAAGGGCGCGTTTGGTAACATTTTTATTCAAAATTTTTTTTTTTTGGGTAAGATTTATTCAAAAATTGTTCTTGGAATAGAAACAGAAAAAACTATTTCTATTCTAGGGAATAATTTTTTAACAGAAAAACGTGTTTGGTAAACTTGTATAATTTTTTATTTCTTTTAATTTTTTAATATTTTTTATTTTATTTTTCATTTTTTCTTTTTCTTTTGTTCCTTTTGGCCGGTCGCCGGCCTCGGCCATGGCCGGTGACCGGCCGATGAGGGCTAGTGGCCTCACCCAGCCACGACGAGGCTCACCGGCCCCGACAAGGCCGATGACACTTCGGCGAGGTCACTAGCCCTCGACGGCCAGTCGTCGCCATGGCTGAGGCGGGCGACCGGCCAATGAAAAAAGAAAAAGAAAAAACAAGAAGTGTTTCTCGAAATTGTTCCCAGGAATAAGAAACTTGTTTTTTCTACTTCTTATTTCTATTCCAAATCTGTTCCCGGGAACAAAAAAATAGATTTTTTGTTCTTGAAAACAAAAACAAAAAAAATAGATTTTTTGTTCTTGAAAACAAACTCGTTTTTGTTCTTTTTTTGTTCACCGGGACAAAAGAACAAAAATTTGTGTTGCGGGGAACAGAAACAAATTTAAACAAACAGCCCCATAGACTCTATAGTTCCTTAGAAAGTCGATTTTCAATTAGTGGTCATTGAGACTCATGGGCAATGCGGATTAATATGTAGGGATAGATATTACCTCTCCTTTTTCCCTTTCAAATGATTGAAATTTTTCTATTTGGAATTGTCTTAGGTCTAATTCATATTACTTTAGCTGGATTATTTGCAACTGCAAATTTACAATACAGATGTGGTTTCATTTCTCGGACAAGCCTTAGCCTAGTGCTGCATCAGAGGTCATCTAGAGAAGGTTAGGGCGAGTGAATATAAGATTGCAGTGCAAGATTTCGAGAAGCTTGAGATGAGCTTCGTGTTTTTGGTAAAGAAGATGATCTGATATTAGTCTTTAGCATGAGAGATATCTATAAAAAAGAATCTGCAACCATCAACTTCCGTTCCCACTCAATGGAGTGTTTTCAGTTGAGGGGGGTTTTGTTTTTTTTTTTTTTTAAATAAATAAGCCAGTTTCAGCTTTAAATTCATCAAACCTGTTTGGCGTTTCCAAAAGAGGATGAGAACGGGGAAATGGAAGAGGATTTCCTTGAAAGCAACCGGCCCCTACCAATCGGTCAAAAAGACACTAAGGTTAAAAAAGGAAGCTGTGGACGCACCTTGTTCCAATCCCAATGCTCCCGACCATGCCCCGACCGCTTTCTACTATTCTGGGGTTTAGTGGTTTGCATATTTGATTGCTACTATTCTGGGGTCCGCTCTTTTGCGGAAACTTATCAGGAGAAACAAAAATTTCATTTTACAGTGTAATGCGATAAACTCTTACCCATTTTTTTTTTTTCAAATACCCAACTGCCCAATTAATATTGTCCCTCTTTTCCCCAGTGGCTCGCATCTTAACTCCTGTCTTTCCTCTCTTTCTCTGAAAATCACCCTCATCCTCCCCACGTTTCTTGATTTTTCTTCATTTTGGTTGCAGAGCCAAAGAGAAACACTTGTCCTCGAGAAGCGCTAGTCGGATCTTCTTTCATCAAGTCTTGTCGCAATTAGCTCTTTTTACAGGCCGTGGTTATATTGCTGGTGAATGCAATAGTAGATGATTGGCCGCAAATTGGACTCCATCGAGGCGCCACTTTTATGACATTCTGAACTTCGTCGTGTCAAGTGAACTGTAAATACGTAATCTACTTCACTTCATATTTAAATAAGTGTTAAGTATTTTTACAAAAATTGACAGACCTTGAGGCAAGGGAAAGAAACTTGCACTTAAAAATGTTGGATGCAATTGGCTGTGCTTGTTTGGTGAGATTACTATTTTGAAGTCTCATAAGGCTGTAGTCTATACTTATTGGCAGGATTCTGAGACGACTGACCAAAATCAAGAGGAAGAGGAGCTCTAGGTAATCTTGAGCATGGAAACTAAATCAAAATTCGAGTATGATGTGTTTTTGAATTTTAGGGGACTGGACGTGCATCGGGATTTTGCTTCTTTCCTTTGTACCATGTTGATGGGCGCCAGAGTCGATGTTTTCTTAGATGACAAAGAACTCCAAAAGGGTGAAGAAATTGGTAGAGAGCTTTTGAAAGCGATTGACAAGACTTGAATCTACATACCTATCCTCTCTAAGGGTTATCCTACCAGTTCGTGGTGTTTTCGTGAGGTTGCACACATGGTAGAATGCACATCAAAATCAAAGGGGAAGAAAGTGATACTCCCCATTTTCTATCACGTGGATCCTACTAATGTTAAGCTCAAAACCCAATTGTACAAGAGAGCTATATCTGAGCACAAGATGAAGTTTGCCTCCGAGGAATTGAAGCGGTGGGAAAATGCCCTTGTAGAGGTTGCCCATATAAAGGGATGGCATCTTAATGTTAAAAATGACGAAAGGTAATTTTCTTCGACTTTTTGGTTAGCAAGCCCAATACTTACATTTCATTGGATGAAATTTACTCCCTTGAAATTTCCAAATATTTTTGGCTATTTTTTGCTAATATTTGCCTTGGAAGTTAGTGAAAGCTAGACCCAACACCCGATAACCCGCGTAACGAACCGCCACCCCGGCAAGGCATTTTCCAATTCTTGTTGGGTTAACCCAATATGACACGACAGGTAATACCCACTTCACACTTAGTAATAACTTTTACTTAATCATGTCATCACAACAGAAGAGGAAAATTGTCCAAAAAGTCTTAAATCTATTGCGCTTTGTCAATCGAATCTAGAAAATTGAACTTTTGCACTCTATTGGGAGGTTAGTGAAGATTGCAGGTTTGTCGTTAAGGGGGTGCTAGGAGATAGAGGTGCCTCCGCACTCTCTTGAAGGGCTTAAAGTTTACACAACCGTGTTGATGTGGGTGTTGTGATAAAGGAGCTTTCATACCCTTGTGAAAAATAAACCCGTTGGTTTAGTTGGACTTGAAATGTTAAAGACCGTCAATCTACCGGATTCAATTGGAAATTTGAAGAAGTTGAAAGTAACTAGAATGGACTCTTTAGTAATAAGAAAGTTACGTAGGTCATATATAAGTCTGACAGATGAAATTTCCAGTGAAATTTCCTGATTTCTCAAGATTTTGTTAGGAACTCGTGTCCAATTTGCTTATCTCGTAATTCAAGTTCTGTAGCAATCAACATATTAATTTGAATAGATCCATGGATTTTAAATATTTGTTCATCAAAGAGCTAATGGCAAATGATCCTTCAAGCAGATCCTTGTAGTTCATCATAGCCAGAGGCATTGAGTGGGGGAAAATAGACCATAAGTTCTTTTTTGTTTTGTTTTTGTCTCTTCTTTGGTGTATGAATTCAAATGATCTCGGGTTATGTTTCTTAGAGTCACCAATGTGAACTTTTCGTTCTTTGTGTGTTGCCGCAACCCTGAAGAAGTGGTCAAATTGACTATTGAGAGGTTTCGAGACATCTGATGGATGTCAACGCCAGATTTTGATAGAAGTTTAATTCAAGATGGTTGATAGTCGATACACATTGTAAGCCTGTACAAAATTTTGGGAGAACGCAGATGGGCACAAGATCTCTTCTAGAAAGTTATCTAACTTTCCTAGCACAAATACCTTGAGGAATTTCAACATAAATCTTATGGACGTTTACTAAACTTTAGCGTACTTGCTATCAAGCCAATGAATTTTGATTTCTTTCATTAAGAGCAGGAAACTTTACCATTTTTTTTTTCAATCTAATGATGCATTTTTGCTAGATTCCGCATAAATTGAAAATCTTCCAATGCTGACATGGTGAAAATGCGGTTAATTTTTCTGATGCCATGTAGCTACACATGTTCACTCATCACTATCATGTGTCCACCACATTAATACATCACTAGAAAAGTGATTGTTGCGGTTAAAAAGTACATCAATTGTAAAAAGAAGAAGAAGAAGAAGAAGAAGGTACAGTGCTATGAGTGGTAGAATAATTACAAAATCTACCAAAATTCAGTCACATATAGATATAGATATTAAAAGTATTTGCATTACTAGTATTAAAATTTACAAAAAAAAAAAACAAATTATTATTATTTTTAAAAAATGGAGCCTGGCTCGGCTCGTTTTTCTTTTTCTTTTTCTTTAACCCACGCGGGCCGGCCCACGAGCGGGTCTTGTTCTTTCCTCACGTCGCGCAACAGCGACATACAGAAGCATATCAGCAAGAACAGAAGCAGAGCAAGCCGCGGCGGCAGCACAATCCTAGGGTTAGGGATCAGTCGACCATGGCAGGCTGGCGGTGGCAGAAGCCATGTGCGCCAGCCTGTAGTCTTTGAAGAGAAAGAAAATCAGCCAAAAGGGTTTCGGCAAGAGCTTGAGAAACGGAGAGAGGAGAGCTTTCTTTTTTTTCTTTTTTTTTTATAACAAGGGGCGACAGAGAGAGGGTGAGGGCTCCAAACATCTCGGCCACGCCCGGACCCGTCCGACGACCTCTCCCGGCGCCGAACAAATAAGCCTCGGCTGTGCTATTGTCCTGTTTTGACTGCGCCAGGCTGGAGCTCGTGGCCGTCCGGTTCAGGCGATCTCCGGCCCCGTCAGTCCTATGACCTGTTGTCATTAGTATTTGCTTGTCTTCCGTCGAGAACCCAGCACGGGGTTGAGTCCCGTTCGAGTCGAAAACTCCATTACCAGTGTCGCACGTCCCCTGTTTGTGAAAATGCCTCAACTAGATCCGCAAACTTTTTCTTGAGTTCGATTTGCTTCAGGAAACATAGGTCGTTTCGCGCATCCTTTGTTTGTGTCGTGACAGGTTCGCGGAGCGGTAACGTTTACAGGGACTGGGGGTCGGCTTGGCCGAGGACAACTCCGTGTTGCTCGGACTTCGACTAATGGAGGAGTCAGGGTCTGTAACGGTTTGGTCTGAGTCGGGTCTGTCGAGCACAAATCGCTCATGAAGACGCTCCAATAGTCAATGGTGGTCGTTGGAGGATCGAGTGATCCTTGATTTAATATAGGATAGTTAGCGTTCTGTTGTTCTGGGTTTAATGGACGCCGTTGGTTTCGGGGCATGCTGGAGAAGACAGTGACGGAGCAAGCGTGGAAGGCGATAGGGGCATAATGGATTTTAGTGCAGGTGGGCGTGGTTCTAATTATAAGTGGGTTGGTGTTTCCGGGCTTGGATTGACTAACTGAAAGAGGGCTTCAGTAACGGCTTGGTGTTGCTTCAGGAAGAGAGTGGGCTTGTGAAGTTTTAATTAAAATAGGCCCAATGGTAAGCCCATTTGAAGCATGACCTTTTATAACCCAAACCTGAGCCGTAAATTAAGCCCGCGACTCACGGCCCAGTACATCAGGCCCATTCCGTTTGAGGGCCTGGCAACCCGGGCCGGATACCGGATCCGGATACCGACCCGGGTCCCTATTTCCAGATTAAAAAATAAAATAAAATAATTTTTTTAAAAAAATTCCAAAAAATATATCTTTTCTAAAATTAGGAAAAAGCTTTAAAATTATTTTTGAGTAGTTTTTTCTTAAAATGTGTGAAAATCTCTAATAAAAAAAATTGTGCTCAAATTTGAATAAGCTTTAAAAGTTTTATAATAGGGTTTAAATATTATTTTTTTTAAGATAAGTGCACTTGATTGTGCATTTTAAATATGTTGGTTATGGTTTCCCTTTAGTCTAGTTAGAGATGGCATTTGTCTTATTTTTTAATATTGGATTCTTGTTTTTTCTTGTAATTTATCTAATGCTTTATTTATTTGCTAATTGTTATTTTAATGATTGTGCATTTATATAATCACCTCACACGTTAATGAATAGATTTAGAATCAATCCAAACTACTTAACAAGCATTTTGAAATGAATAATATTAGGTAAGGAAATTGCATTAATTGTAACTAAGTTCCCAGCCAAATGGAGCTTAAATGTTTTGTTAATCATATGAATGAAAATATTAAGTCAACTTGGGAGAAGGTGTGTGCTAGGGTTGGTCCCTTGTTGGAGAAATTGTTTACCAGCTCATATGCTTCCTTTCTTTATAGCTCTTCGAGAGTTTAAAGTTTTATGAACTCAATAATCTTGAGTCTCTATTAGCAGAGAAATCTAGATGTAGAAGCACTAAGTCTAACTTCAAGTGGCTATAGCCGCAACTTTACACCCGACGAGTTTGTTGCTCTACCAAATCTAAGGTTCCTTTGAGTGAAAGAGTTTGATTTTTGTGACGACTTTGAGAATCTTCTTTCAAAGCTAAGATGGCTTTTTTGGCAAACATGAAAAACGACTTTCCACTCTAACAACTTTCATTTTAGTAATTTGCTCATGCTTGACCTTTCGGATAGCAATATTAGAGATGGATGGGGTGGGTGGAGCCAAATGAAGTTTTGACCTGCCTTATTCTATGTACTTCTTTATGGTCATTACCTCATTCGTGATGATAGAAGCAATATATATGCACTTTACTTCTTTGTATCATTACCTCATACAATTTACCTAATGGTTGGATGCACTCCTCGTTTCATTTGAGTGTAGATCATATTTTGCATGAGTAAATCCTAAGTCTTTTTATGTCAAAGTAAAACACAATTATGTCCCACATAAAAAATGCTTCATGTGGATTCTAACCTTTGTTTTTTAGCTCTGAAACTGAAACTTGCTTAGGCTTTGGAAATGGTGTAGTCAAATAAAAGTAGTAAATTCCAATAAATTTAAGTGCCATTTTGCTATAGTATGCGTCAGAATATGATTTGAAAGACGTAAAGTTTGAGTCGAGTAATATAAAAGTCAATTGTTATCAAGTTTGAGATTGGTAACATTTAACTTGAACCAAGTAAATGATCACAAGTTTATTTGGAAAAGCTACATTGATTATTTGAATTAAGGCCAGATTGAGCTTCATAATACTTTATTCAAGCAGCTCACTAGCCTAATTTAATAGCTGTTTCAAATAGCTAATTTAATAGCCTAATTTATGTTAATGAACTGTAAACAAAATAAATTCCATGACTTTTACTCTTCTATTTTACCTGGGTTAATGAACGAAGGCTCAAACTTTACATTGAATCAAATCAGGTCTCATACAAATCTGTAGTTCACTTCGGGGTTGAGAACAAATCTGATGGAGCTCCTTCTCCATTTCTAACGTAATGTATTTCTTCTTTAAACTTCTATATTTACTGTGTTTGACTCACATTGTTGCACGATCTTGAGAATTACTAACCAAATCAATTCATAATAATTTTAATGTATATGCTATGTAAATTAAATGCCTCTCTCAATCATTGAGTGCCGGACACCCCAAGTGTCAAAATTTGGCATGGATGAACAGTGAAGTACCAAAACTTCCAAAAGATACACTTAAATGCCAAAATTGAAGAAGAAAATACTCTTAAGTGCTAACGGCAAGAAATTCCGGCCAAAATATTAACGTCCCATTTTCTAACGACTTTTTTTGTTGACTAGGCAATTATTTTTAAAAAATTATTCATGCGGCGCTGACGTGACAATTACTTTTTTGAAAAAATTATCCACGTGACATTAACGTTGTTAGCTTGTAGAGGTATCAAAATGGGTCGTTAATGGATCAAGCCTATTTCCTAAAGCACCCATAATGGATTTTAATGGGTCAAGACTGAGATATATGGGTCTTAAATGGGTCAAAAAGCTAACCCATTTAAGACCCATTTATCAACCCATTTATTTTCACCCAAAACCTCACAATCTCTCTCTTCTCTCTTTAACTTTACAAAAATGATTTTTTTTTAAAATCAAAATTATAATTATTTTTTATTTTAATTTTCTTTCTTTCTTCTTCCTCCAATGGCCGGCGATCGGCTAGGCGAGCCTCGAGCTTGTCGAATTTGGCGAGGCGGAGGCCTAGCCGACGCCGGCGAGTTCGAGTCTCGCCAGCCGACACTCAGCGAGGCTCGAGCAACGCCGATCTAGCAAGACTCGAACTCGCCAGGCATCGGGCGAGGCTCAAGCCTCGCCAAATCCGGCGAGGGCAAGCTCGAGCTTGCCCAATGCAAGAGCCTTGAGCTCGCCAGATCTGGCGAGGCGAAGACCCCGCCAACGTCCGACGAGGGGCGAGCTTGAGCTTGCCTGACGCCGGCGAGCCTCGAGCCTCACCAAATCCGGCGAGAGGCGAGCTCGAGCTCGCCCGACATCGGCGAGATGGAGGCCTCGCCGATGTCATGGGTTGGGTATGGGTCGGGTATGAGTCAAAAATTTTGTATTACAATAAATGGGTCATAAACGGGTTAAATTAGTCAATTTGGGTCGGACCATTTATGACCCGACCCAACCCATCCGTTTAACGGGTATACTAGCTTGTCTCAAAACAACATTGTTTTGTCCCAAAAATTAATTTTTAATACAAATATTAATTAAATTAAAATATCTTTAAAAAAAAAAAAGGAGGGGAGGGGAACAAATCAGTGAGGGCCTTTATGGCCCTTGTTGTTGTCGTTGCCCCACCATCGCTGGAAAAAGCCTAGCGACGATGAGGCAAGGGTTGGCCAAGGTTGTTGGGCCTTGGCCAATGGCCGGCGACCTTGGCCGATTGCCAATGAGGGCCAACAAGCCATTGCCCAAAGAGGCTAAGGACCGTCACTAGCTATGGCGAGGCTAGGCGACCCCACCCCAGCCAACAATGGCCTTTGGCCCAACTGGGTGAGGGCTAGCAACCCTCACCGAATCTAGGAAAGGGTCGTGAGCCCTTGCCCTAGATATAGGTGAGGGCTTGGCGGTTAGCCAGGGTTGCCACCTACTTGTTGGGGCCTGGTGACCCAGCCGACCATCACCCCATCGTTATCAGCCTTTTTAGCAATGGTGGGGTGGTGGCAACAATGAGGGTCTCAGCGAGGGCCAAACACTGCCCCCTTCCCCCTTTTTAATTTAATTTAATCAATATTTATCTTAAAAATCAAATTTTGGGCAAAACGATATCGTTTTGCACTTTGATTGCTGAGTAGACAACTCCGATGAGCTATATAGACTACATTTATTTTTAAAATATGCCACATCAGATTTCTGACTATTCTCACCAGAGTTGGCTGTTGACACCTAAATTTAGACGATCCGTTTAGTCATTTATCGCATTAAAAATTAGGGATTAATTTTTAACCCCTAAAAAAAATTATTATTAATTAATTGCGTAGCATATAATTTTATGTGCATTTATTTGGATTGATGACGAATGTGTTTGACTCGATGGTTCTGAGCTTCTATTTGGTGAGTTGACAAAAAAAATTTGGCCAAGCCCATTATTCCTTTGATGGCTAAAGTTATGCATGCAAAGATTTCATTGAAATGCGCATGATATTTGAGTGGGGGCTGAATCTTTTAGCTATGGGAAAGAAATAAAGGGGAAAAAGGAAAATGAAAGTAGATCTGCAAGTTCGCCTTGCAAGTTCGCCTCTTCGCGCAAGGAAAATATATAGATTACAAGAAGTGGGATCGGTCAACATGGGGAATATAATCGAGACCATCTTTAGGCACCCACGGGCACAAGCAAAAAGGAAAGAAGTCAGAGTAAAATATATCTTGAACATTCCTCAGAGGAAAGGAAATTGGACACGGCAAGATTTAAATCAATTAAGATTGTCTCAAAGAGGAAAGATGCGTAAGAAGCAAAAAGAAAGCAAGCATAAAAGCCAAGAAAGTGGACTATCTTCCGGTGGGGGAATACATAGAGAACACACGAGAGAGAGAGAGAGAGAGATAAGGAGCTCTCGGCCAAGCCTTGGCCGAGACGTCCTTCTTGCAGCCCGCCGCCGTGCCTTGCACTGAAGTGAGCCCAAGCCTTGCTGTCCTTGCTTTGCCGCGGCACCCGACGACACCCGCCCGCTGTCCATCGTTGCCATCGACACTGAGGTGCTGCCGCTCAAATCAAGCCATGATGAGGAGCTGTTGTCTCCATCTGCTCCCGTGCTGCCAAGCCCGACGTGAGCGACGACCAGTGCCACTCGTGCTGCAAACCTGTTGCTGCACTGACCAGGGACGATACGCTTGACGACGCTGACCGCTACCTGCTGTTCAAGCCCAACGCCAAGCTACTGCCCCATCCCGCGTAGGCTCAAGCCAACGTCGACGATTTTGCTGTGCTCCGAAGTCATCGAGCGCCACCCACTGCACCTGAGCTTCGGTCCTACACCTCTTGCGGCGTTGACCAGCGAAGAATAGTGACTTTGTGTGAACTCCAGCAACGTCCAGCGAATCCAGAAGTGTCCTTGTATTGAAGTCTTAGTGGGTTCCCAATCATTCCCAAGCCCAGCAGGTCAAGCGTTGGTCCAATCCGCGTTTATTCTTTTCTGCATATTTACTGATATTCATCAAGCGGGCGACACATCTTTGAGCGTGGACTTCCTGAAGGAGAGGCACCCCATTGTGGAGTCCATCCTGTCGTTGTCACTACCGCGAGCAGCACCTTCCTTGACGGCCGCCTCGTGAGTTTTGCCGACCACCAACTTTTAATCAGCGGTTACTCACCAAGCACCCATGAAGTCTCGGTAATACCTCATTTGTTGATCCGCAAGCCTTGACTCGCCGAGAAGCACCATTGGCCACCGACAGCTCGAGCCAAGAGGTCCACATCAACATGAGCAGTTGCTGCTATGAGTCACTCACCACCCCCGTTCACCCGTGAGGAGCTGGTTGCGATCCGGTCCGATTGCACTTAGTCCAAATTTGGAAAGAATATCTTCAAATTAGGTAAAATGCTCATCTCTATTATATTTGGATATTTGATTGCCTAATATATGTCTATTTATATCTAGTGTTCATATCCATGAGTGATGGACATAATTTTCAATTAAGATTTATTGCCTAATCCGCAACCGCACGGATTTTTTATTCCATCTATAAGGCTTTAGATGGAATAATTAATCACGCGGGAATAAAATTGATATCTTGATCTTTAAGGCTTAAAATCAATTTATCGATTTTATTAGCGAAATAATCAAGTTTGATTAAATATCGTTTCCAGATTTGAGCGATGGATATTATCCTTGGTGATCACGAATGATTTGGTGTTTGTCTTTTAATTGCTTTGTTTATCCCAAAATGCAACAAAAATCATCATGCATATGTCATGTATAATTAGGGCATATTTTGTACGTCATTGCATATTAGGGTTAAATTGCACTTAGTTTAATTTTAGATAACATTTTTCCTTAATTTATTATAAGTTTAGGTATTTTTTAGATATATTACATTTTAGGATTATTTAGGTTAAGATAATGTTTTAGTTTAAATTAGGATTTGGCTCAACCTAATTCCTAATATAAATTAAATAGGATCTTAATCTAGCTAGATAATTTTCACATTTTACCTAATTTCGAATTTCATGAAAAATACAAAAAATGCCATAGGTTGAATTAGTTTTATTTTCTAGGATAGATTGCATTTTTTTAGGAAAAAGAAAGAAAAAAAAAAAAAAAAAATGTCATATGCACGTCATTAGGATTGGATTCATACAATGCACGTCATTTAGTGATTTTTGTTAGGTTCATTTAATTAGAAATTGCCCGTCATTAGAATTAGGTCATTAGATTAATTTAGATTGCATATTTAAGTGTTGCATTTATTTAATTTCGAATCTCATGGAAAATACAAAAAATTATTTTTTAGAATAAATCCATCTCATGCTTCAGGATAGATTACATGCTTATTTATGTCATATCACTTAGGTCATATAGCTAAGTCATGTTGCAATGTCATATCATTTCATGTTAAATTAGTGGCATGCATTGCATAAAGCATGATTCTCATGAATTAAGTGAAAACAAAAAAAAGAAATTGAGTGTTAATTAAAATCATATATAGGGATGATGTGAATTCTGATCTAACAACGCAAATGCTTTTGTTGCTAGGAGGTAAGTTCTACAATTTATTCATTGCTTTCTTGGATGTTAAATTGGTGGTTTGCGCACCCGCATGATCGCTTCACATGTTAAGGAAATAAATTTAAAATCAATCCAAACTGCTTGCCAAACATTTTTCAAAATAAAAAGAAAGGTACCGAAAAGGCGTTAGAGAAATCTAGCGTAACCAAGTCCCCGAACTCATAAATCTCTAGTTCGTAGAAATAAAGTAAATCTCCCATTACTTTACTTGGGTTTTTAATCGGCCCACCAAAAATAGATTAGTGACGATTCCTAATTGAAAATCATTTGTATGTTAAGAACTTGAATATAAATCGCGAATTGGTATGGGCTTGGGAGAGCTTGAGTTAAGTTTAGGCTTAATAATCCATTAGCCAGACTCTAGGTGGTTCAAACCCGAAAAATTGATCGCAACATTGGCACTTAAGTATCCAAATTAAAAAAAAAAAAAAAAAAATCACTTGAATGTACCTTTTGAAACTTTTGGTACTTAGTATTCATCCATACCAAGTTTTGGTAATTGCGGTGTACTTTAGCCCTCAATCATTTCTTAAATTTTCTTTTTTGTGACCAAAAGTCGAGCGGAGCTAAGTTTATCCAAATTCACGTTCAATAAATGACGTTTGGTCATGTCCAGCAATCATCCAGCACCGATCAAGGCATTCGTGACCAAGACACAAAATCATTTTACAACAAACTAGCATGTAATTGATGTAACGTTTTCCTACAAAAGCATATGATGAGCCAGTGCAATCAAGATGAGAGCCAATTTCCATCAAATCATCATCAAATTGAGGTGGCGAAAGCAAGAATAGCAGTCATGAATAAAAATCCTGCAAGTTTCAAGGCACAACATCATGGTTAATTTGCTAAAAAAATTATCACCAATTCACCATAACATTCTCCTAAATCGTCATACATGTTCATATAATAAAAATGGCATCACAAAAAGTCCAGATTGTACTCCAATTATTTAAGCCAGCAAGTCCAAATTTCATTCCAGCATAATCAAACATGGCCATGTACCTAATTCTTCAAAATTGACACGTATTCTTCACAGCCACTCATTGCCCACTCATTGTATGAAAATTACATGCAAACATAACCAAATTAAGACCAAATTGAACTAAATTGACATCAAAACAGTCATGACCAGTAAGCCACAAAGTTAATTCTAGCAGGTTCAAGTTCAGTAAGGATCCTATTTGACGAGAAATAGATGTATATCAATTGTCAGGGGTATCCATACTCATGTATATGCTCTTAGAGCTTTAATAACAAACAACTAATGCCAAAACAGCCTTGGTCTCATATAGAACCGACCAAGCTGAGGGAGGAATATTGAAATGATTTTCAAGGCATAAAGTCAATACACTAATGAGGAGGCTTCTTTTATTAACATAGTCAACCATGATTCCTAAAGTACATGTAAGCTCAAGCGACTCTTGACAATCATCCTAAAGTACTTTATGCAAAATACATAAGACAGGATCTCAGCACATTCGTTCACAGAAAAGACATGATCCGGAATTCCCTCTCAGGAAAAGATATGTATAGCAAATGAGATCTGCACTCCAATGTATAAGTCCAGATGGTGAGTTTATGCCTCATGGATGCATCAGGGACCATCAACGAGTATTTACAATTCAGCACATCAACATTTTTTTAGCTAATTTGACAAAGTCAAACTCATTGCCTGCGAACACCGGAAGCGCATCAAGACTGAGACCTTTGGGAATGGACTCAAAAGCGACTATCAATTAGATTTACTTAACCTATGCAACTAGTATAAAGAATCAATCAAGCAGACAGAATGATCACAATCGGATTCGAAGTCATGTTCATACTTAATACGACTCAGGCATTTCACCAAACAATTAATGAGCATTCAATCAAAAGGCACAACGTAACAATGAGATAGTGAGAATCACAACCCAATCAGTAAAGATCTTCAAGCTAGATTCTAACTCATTAATATAGTCTCGATCGTGAACAATTTTCAAGCTAGCAACAACGAAGCCCTCGGGTTCTATCTTATACTCTTAACACTTAAAAACAGAGCAGAGAGCTTTCACCTTAGCTAGAAGCGATCGTCGGTCACATTTGGTCGTTCAACCAGTCAGAGGAGGCCATGGATGCGTTGGCAATGATGATTGAAGGCAGCGAAGGAGAATTGAACGGGCCGTGAGTGCTTCGAGCACTCTGATCGGATTTACAGAGCAGAACCGAGAAAGCCCCATTCAACGAGATCTTTGACAATCTGAAGAGACCAGACTTCGGTGACAATCTAGGAAGTTCCAAAATAATCGAAGGAAAAAGCTCGGCAAAGAAGGAATATGGATCCTGAGACTGGAGTTGAGCTCCTGAGTAGATAGCATCATTAGAATCGGAGATGCGTTGAGGCATACCCCGGTGACACGAGCAAGAACGTGGAGAAATCAATATCACTGATTGAATCGCGCATGGAAAATCAGAGAAGAAGAGGGTGAATTTTTTAAACATTTTTATTTTATTTTTCATTTTTAAAAAATCCTTTCTTTTTTGTTTTTTTAATTTTTAAACTTTTTTATTTTATTTTCATTTTTTCCTTTCTTTTTATTTTTCTTTTTCTGGCCGGTCGATCGCCGACGGGGCCGGGCCCTCGCCTTGGGCGGGCGAGCTCGGCCTCGCCCGATCCCGGCGAGGCCGAGCGTCGCCGGCCCCGGCGAGGCTTGGGCTCGCCAGATTTGGGCGAGCTCGAGCTCGCCCGGCCCATGGCGAGGCTCGGCCTCGCCGGATCTAGGCGAGCCCGAGCTCGCCCGGCCAAGGCGAGGCTCGGCGTCGTTGGCGCGGGCGAGGCCGAGCCTCGCCTTGGGGCGAGCTCGGGCTCTCCCGGATCCGGCGAGGCCGAGCCTCGCCATGGCGGGCGAGCTCGGGCTCGCCCCCCGGCGAGGCCGAGCCTCGCCATGGCTGGGCGAGCTCGAGCTCGCCCGATCCGGGCGAGCCCGAGCTCGCCCAGCCAAGGCGAGGCTCGGCCTCGCCCGCCGGCGACGCCGAGCCTCGCCGGGGGATCGGCGACGCTCGGCCCGCCGGATCCGGCGAGGCCGAGCCTCGACGGCCGGGGCCATGGCCGAGGCCGGTGACCGGCGAAAGAGAAAAAGAAAAAAAAGAAGAAGAGAAGAAGAAGAGAGAGAAGAAGCTTGCCGGAAATGTTTCTTCATTTTTGTTTTCTGGACAAGAAACAACAAATTGTTGTTTTTTTTCTGTTCTTATTTCGTTAAAAAAAAACAAAAAAGAACAACGCAACCAAACGCGTTTGTTCCTTTTTTGTTCTCGAACACTTTCCGTACAGAAGTGTGCCGGAAACACTTTTTTGGAGTGTTTCCATGCACACCCTTCCATGCCATTGCAGTAATCGAAGAAATGAACAGGAAGGAGTAGGTGCGTTTGTTGGAACATAACAGAACTGAGAAACGTAGAAATCCGCCAGAATGAAGAGACGCTGAACAATCCCAAAAGGTTGCCAGGCCGAGCCTTAATGAGTTCTGATCTTTGATTGGGCTAATGGATTGAGTTCGTGGACCTGGGTTAGTGGGCCAAGCGAACCGGGCTTATTGGATCAGGGCCTTTCCTTCGTGGCCCAATTGGAACCTTTGACTATTTTCTTCTTCTCTTTTTCTCTTCTTGTATCTTTGCTTTTTTACCTCCTTATTTTTCTTTTCCTTTTTGTTATTATATGTATTTTTAACGCAAAGTCTATGTGATTTGTCGACAAAGATCTAAGTGCCGACAAGATGTGGGATCTTTTAAAGTGGATCATGAGTGAAAACCTGCGATTAGTCATAGAAAGGGCGAATTTTTTTAGAAAAGAAGCTGCAACCATTGGGCTCTCTTTCCCATCAATGCCCTGTTTTCAAAAGAGAGTGAGAACAGGAAAGGGAACCATTCTCCTTAAAGCAAACAGCACCTACTCAAAAAAGGCATTTTATTAATAATCTAAATGCACATCATTCAACCGTCAAAAAAATAAAAAAATTCATAGAGATGCTAATACCTCATTTGTATAAAGATTTAAAGTGTAATGCCAACAATTCTTTACATTTAATATGCAACAACACAAATTAAATTAAGCCATACTTTACAATCGGGGTAGTTGGTTTGCATAATTAACTTTGTCTGATTGTGGACCTTTGTCTTTGGAACTTTATGTGCATTTTCAAGGGATGTAAGACTTTTGCATTATCTTGGATGACTCGATTATGCAAACCAACTGCCCCGATTGTAAAGTATGGCTTAATTTAATTTGTGTTGTCGGGCATTAAATGTAAAGAATCAGTGGCATTACACTTTAATCTTTATACAAATGAGGTCTTAGCATCACCATGATTTTTTTTTTTTTACTGTTGAATGAGCTGCGTTCAGATTATTAATAAAGTGCCTTTTTGACTCGGTGCTACTTGGTTTAATAACGTGGTTGGATATTCAATGGCTACAGAAAAGTAGCCAGAGAATAGATTTAGATAAAAAAAAAGAAAAAAGAAAAAAATAGTTTCTTGCTCCCAAGAATAATTTCAAAAAATAAGTCATTTTTTTATTCTTCTTCCTCGCCATTTGCTGCCTCCCACCGAATGTTGCTGCCTACCTCCGCTGGCCACTATGGACCAAGAAGAAGAAGAGAGGGAAAAAAGAAAATCTAAAAAAATTATTAAAAAATTAAAAGAAATTTTACGTTACAATATATATATATATATATATATATATATATATATATGGTTATCAAACTTATTCTTATTCTTTTTTTTTTTAATTTTAAGAATAAAAATTTTGTATAGCTACTAAACGAGTTTTTTTACTAAAAATTATTTCAGAAAATTGAAATAAAAAATAACTATTTCTGAAAGGGAATTATTCCCCGAAATGGAAATGTTACCAAACGCGCCTTGGTGGTAGCACTAATGGCAACAACAATGAGTGGTGTAGAAGAAGAAGAAAATAATTTTTTTTTTAAAAATGACTTATTTCTAAAAATTGTTCCTAAAAAATAAAAGGCTACTTTTTCGGCTTCTTATTTCTGTTTTAAATATACTCCCTAAGTACTTTTCTATTCCGAGAGGTAGACAAATTAGTTGATGTTACCAAATGGATTTATATTCTTTTTTTGTTTCAAAGAGCAAAAGAACAAAAGACTAGAGAAATTGGCAAATTGCCATGCAGAGCCTTAAGTGCCAAAATTTCCAAAGCATACATTTAAGTGCCAAAATCAAAGAAGCAATGAACACTTAAGTGCCAACGGTGAGAATTTTCTGCTAAACTATTGACATAGCTTTTTTTGGCGAGAGTTTTTACTGACATGGCATTTCTTTAAAAAAAAAAATTATCCACATGACGCTAATGTGACTAATTAAGCCCAAAATATTGTCGTTTTGCACATTGATTTATGAGTAGACAACTTTAGCAAATCACATAGACCACATTCATTCTTAAAATAATGTCACGTCGATTTCCAATTACCTCTGTCGGAGTTGGCAATTAAGTGTCCAATTTTTTTTTTTTTTAAAGTGACAATTAAGTGTACATTTTGAAAGTTTTGGCACTTAAGTGTTTACTCGTGTCAATTTTTGGCACTCGTGATATACTTTTGCCTATTGACATAATATGAAGAAATTGAACACTTTTATGCAAAATGATAAAATTACTTCAAGATTTGACCTTTTTTTAGTAGAATTATTTGTAAGATAAATCATTCAAATAGAATTACATGAAAGATAATATAGAAGCATTCATTTAGGTCTTTTTCAATTGATATTCGAGATATATAATATATATAAGGAAGAAAAAGTAATTATGATCAAGTAGGACCTCTTTTATTTATACAAATACATACGAAGTTACCTATTCCATCCCGACAATTCTAGCAATATCATGATAACGAATGTTTTCCCTTACAATTTTTAGTGGATTAATAAGAAAAGGATGTGGCAAATTTTCCTTTAACTCTAAAAAGGAAAAAAAAAAAACTCACCCGAGCCTGTTATTTTGGCTTGACTAAGAATCAACTTTTTCACTTTCTATATAAAGTATTCTTTCAAATATAAAAAAGAAAAAAAATCTGCTGTATATATATTTATTGTATAACATGAAAATTTCAGGTGGTAAAATTGAAAAATAAAATAAAAAAAATCAAAGCATGCGTCCCAAAGTTTGTGAAAAAATTAAAAGATAAAACTCAATCTGAACATATCGATTAGTTGATTGAAAAAACACCATTGAATATCCAACCACGTTACTTAACGTGATCCTTTAGTTGCGAAAAGAAGGGGAAAAAAAACTACGTTTCTTCTGTCTTCTAACTCTTGTAATCTGTTTCTTTTTTTGTTGACCAAGTGCGAATAGATTAGGAGAAAAGAAAACAAAAACCAAACCATTTACCATTTACTAGGTTATAAAAAAGGGCATGTACTCCCAAATTTGAGATAAATCTAGAAAATATCCTCCTAATGCTGTTAAAACATGGAGTATTCTGTTAATTTCTCTCGAAATTTCAATTTTACCCCCATTTTCCCATTGTTTGTGGGATTTTTCCTTTTTTAATCTTCAACGACCTCCTGTTTGATTATACTAATATTGGACCATGTGAGTCAGATATGACTGGTGATATTGGGCTTTAATGTCAAAACATATAAAGTATTTTTTTTTTTAAAATTTTGGCTCAATATTTTATCTTTCTGCATTTCTCTTGTGATAGACAAGCCTTAAGAAAAGAAGGAAGAAATGCATCAATATTAAAACGTTTTAGTAAAGTAGTAATAAAGAAAATAGTCTTGGCCTATAAGATAAGAAGTTTTTGTTGGCATAAACAAAGAAATAATAGTCTTGCTAAAGGCCTGCAGGTGTTTACTTACACTCTGTACTTATGTGTTTTTTCCCTTAATGGAAGAACTCGGTTAGATTTAATTCTGTTCTTGCAGTGCCATTTGATTGCATATATTCTATAGATGTTAGTAAGTTTTATTTTATTTTATTTTATTTTATTGTAATGGTCTAAAAATACCAAGAAATAATGTGCAGCAAAAGCAAAACTAACCTTAATCTTAATTGTTGGGGATAAGTGAACAAAAAATTCCTAGAATTTGTCGTAAAAGTGCAATCAAATTTTACAAGTTTCAAATGGTAAAATAAAATCTTAAAATTTATTGATTTGGTTTGTAATAAAATCCTTCCATTAACTCTGTTTGATTTGGCTAACAAAAAAAAACTAATATGTTATTTTTATTATTTTAAACACGTGGCACTGATTTGGCCCTTAATGAGCACAATATCAGAAAAAAAACTTGAAAATTGAAAAAAAAAAGAAGAAGAAGAAGAAAAGGAGGATAAAAAAGAAAAAGAGAAGGGTAACAGAAAAAAAGACACGAATTAAAAAATAAAAAAGTTGAAAGTCTAAGTGACGAAGGATTAAAGGATAGGCATAAGGAAGATCCGCCAGCTTCCGTATAGTTTTTTAGTCACTTTCATGACTTTGGCATGACAAATCATTGGCATTGTTTTCAAACTTGAAGAACTTACGGGTTCTGGAAGTTCATAAATGGTCGATTGCACACTTCACGGTCCTTGTAGACATAGAGATGCTAGAAGGCATTGAAATTAATTTTTCGATATATATCAATTGGGAGAAATTCTTACATTTCTTGGTTGAAGAATCCACCCTACTTGGTTTCGATTCAATTAGAGAGCCTTCTTTAGATCGAAGGTTTTTTGTGTAAGAACAATTGCGGCCTAGATGATATTATCAATGGCTTAATAATTGTCTACATGCTAAAAAAAATATATTGGTTATGAAATGTTGCAATTTTTTTTTAAAATGAAGATAGCATATTAAAAGTCACAACCTTTATGAAGATAGAAAATTCTATGTGCTTTAATGGAACACTTGTCGAAAAAATCTATTGATAGCTTATAAAAGAAGCCTAGTCCTCTCTCCACCCATCAAGAAAAAGAAAAGTTGTATTCTATTCTTTATCAGATAAAATACATTAAGAAAAAATAGGTTAAGGGAGAGAAATCGGATTTTATCATTTCTCCTATTTTCGCAATAATCGAAAGCTCTAGAATATTACATTTTCAAGGTTATTTATGGATAAAAGTATACCTAAATACCTCTTGTCATGAATAAATTATGAAGATCTAAGCTTCTTTTATTATGAATTTCCGCATTATGATCACATTATTGCTAACATTTGAAGGAATCAGAATCCTTGAGGAACCTAGAGATACTGGGAGTGGTTCAATGGAAAGAACACCAAATCTTTTGAAGTTGAAAATATCTAGGGCATCTTAACAAGATTTTTCCTCGGATGCTTGATTAAGACCCCTTATTGGAATAGCAATCACAGTTTATTGTATCATTTAATAAAAAATTAGGTTTGGTATGCAAACATGACTTTGTCTCCAGTGCCAAACTTCACGCCTCCCCCAGGTGGTCACTAGCTTGGAGCTAGAGCTTTGCCTAACCTGCTTTTGTTTCATTCCCATTATTATTATTATTATTATTATTTCTGTACTTCTGCATTCATCTGACTCCATTTTCGACATTGTTAGGTTCTTTTCATGTTTTGTACACACTTACTCCGCGTGTGCTTTTTTTCGCTAGCTTCGATGAAAATGGTAAAAAGAATCTCCACAAACACATATGCTAAATGGAAAAAAATTAATCAATGGATTGTCATCATTAGCACTTCTTCGATAAATATATAACAATAAACCAATTTAATCTCGCCATCATACCATGTGTTTGTTATATTAAAATATTAACACTACATATCATCTAACAGTTTAAGTTTTTTGAATAGTTAGTAATGGTCCCATACAATAAGAGGTGATGACTTCAAATATTTCCAAACCACTATTTGCTTCCAATATTATATATTTCCACAATTTAGTCTTAGGTTAAACTCCAGGTTGTGCGTGGGGGGCGTATTATTAAATATTAAGACCACGCAATTATCTTACAACTCAAACTTTTAGAACAATTAGATTTTTTTTTTTAGTTATCTATTATTCAAATGAACCAAACGTCTTAAGTATCCAAAAATATATACAAATATACTTTGTGGCTTTTGGCATTTGAAAGAATGACTTTGATGAAGGGAGGGATGCGTGATTAAAGTTTTACGAAATGCCTTTGAACCGGAGAAAACTTGATTGAATGTTAGAACCTATAAAAGTTTTACGAAATGAAGCGTTATCTTCGTTGACAATCGAAAGTTTCCAGTTTCTCCATTTTTGTATGATACATAGTTATTATTCTTTGTTATAGTGTGTGGCGTTGGCGAAATTTTAAGTGGAAGTTTAAGTTGAATGTCTATTGAGTCCAGTCTATTATAGAGAGATAATAGCGTTAATGGAGCTGTGAGATCCACTTTTTCTTTTCATTGAATCCCAAAAACGACAGAAAAGATACCGCAAAGTGCTAAGTACGGAATGACGAAGGTATTACTTTCACTGTAACTCACGGTAATTTAAACTGAAACAAAAATGATGACTCATAAAGATATATTTAGATGGAGTGACTATAACATTTGATTGTATTGTAAAAAGTGAACAATTGAAAAACATTTCTCAATTTCCCGTCTTTTGTGTCATTTAGGAAAAAAGAGTTAATAGAAAATGCTTTATTGTCTACAAAAACCTACATTTAAATGTTATTATTGATGATAAAAATATTATTTATTGGTTCATTTTCTTGAGAAATACATTTTAGTATTCGTATAATATGTTTATGAATTTTTGATAATTTTTCCAAAAAATGCTCAAGCACACCATCGAAGACCTTCTTTTTTTGTTTTGTTTTGTTTTGTTTTGTTTTTTGTCTTTTTCATTGTCTCTTCTTTTTTTCTCTTTAGAATTACGTCTGTACTAATATAATCGTGTTTTCAATTGGAATACGCTAAAGATGATTGATCAACATGATTCTATTGGAAATTTAAAGAAATAGAAAGAAAATGAGGATGGACCCCTTAGTAACGAGAAAGTTAGAAGAAACCATTGGACAGCAGAAGATGCTTGAGGAGTCACATGCAGTGTACTGAGTAAAATCCCTCATTTAAGTACTAATCATAGTTTATTTAATCGTATGATATATAAATAAATAAGGTTCAGTATCCAAACATGATTTTCTCTCCTAGGCCAAACCTCACACCTCCCCCGGGTGGTCGCTAGCGGCTTTTGTTTCATTCCCATTTGTTTTAGCACTTTGAATTCATCTAAATCCATTTTCAATGTTATTAGGTTCTTTTTCGTGTTTTGTACACACACCACGTGTTCTTTGTTTGCTATGGTTATGACAAAAAGAAAATAAAATTAACAAAAATAAGAAATGAAAAAATTTGTTTATGTTAGTATTGGCTATCCAACTAGCACGACCGACAACCACATTAGCTCAAAATTGGCCAAAATGACTAATTGGGCAAATTATTAAAAATGTTTAGGATTAAATTGATTTAATTGAAATTTCCTAACTACATTAGCATTAATATAATAGGTTTATGACTTTTTTGATAATTTTCCCAGAAATTGCTCAATAGCACACCGTCAAAGACCTTCATTTTTTGTTTTGTTTTGTTTATCTGTTTCATTGTCTCTTCTTTTTCTCTTCAGAATTATGTTTGTTTAAATATCATTGTGTTTTCAATTGGAACGGTTAAAGATGATCGATCAACATAATTCAATTGGAAATTTAAAGAAATAGAAAGGAAATTAGGATGAACTCTTAGTAATGAAAAAGTTAGAAGAAGCCATTGGAGAGCTGAAGATGCTTGAGGAGTCACATGCAGTGTATATTGGTATGACTAAAAGCCCTTATTGAATCATAGTTTATTTAATCATATGATAAATAAATAAGGTTCAGTATCCAAACATGATTTTGTCTCCTAGGCCAAGCCTCGCACGTCCCCCGGGTGGTCAATAGCAGCTTTTGTTTCATACCCTTATTTTTTTTTGCACTTCGAATTCATCTGAATCCATTTTCTATGTTGTTAATGTTCTTTTTCATGTTTTGTACAAACTCACTCCATGTGTTCTTTGTTTGCTATGGTTATGACAAAAAGAAAATAAAATTAATAAAAATAAGAAATTGCAAAATTTGTTTATGTTAGCACTGACTATCTAACTAGCACGATCGATGACCACATTAGCTCAAAATTGGCCAGAATGACTAATTGGGTAAATTATCAAAAAGTTTAGGATTAAATTGGTTAAATTGAAATTTCTTGACTGCATTGGCATTTATATAATAAGTTTATAAATTTTTTGATAATTTTCTCAAAAATTGCTCAACAGCACACCATCAAAGACCTTCATTTTTTGTTTTGTTTTTTTTTTTTTTTTGTTTTTTTTTTTTTTTTAATCTTTTTCATTGTCTCTTCTTTTTCTCTTCAGAATTATGTTTGTTTAAATATCATTGTGTTTTCAGTTGGAATGGTTAAAGATGATCGATCAACATAATTCAATTCAAATTTAAAGAAATAGAAAGGAAATTAGGATGAACTCCTTAGTAATGAGAAAGTTAAAAGAAGCCATTGGACAGCTGAAGATGCGTGAGGAGTCATGCAGTGTATATGGGTCTGACTAAAAGCCCTTATTTAATCATATGATATATAAGTAAGGTTCAGTATCCAAACATGATTTTGTCTCCTAGGCCAAGCCTCACACCTCCCCCGGTTGGTCACTAGCAGCTTTTGTTTCATTCCCTTTTTTTTTTTTTTTTGGCACTTTGAATTCATCTGAATCCATTTTCTATATTGTTAGGTTCTTTTTCATGTTTTGTACGCACTCACTCCACGTGTTCTTTGTTTGCTAGTGACGACGAAAAAGAAGAATTTGAGACATGCTAAATGTAAAAATGATAAATGAATGGTTATCATTAACACTCTTCAATATGGGCATATTTTCACTATAAAAACCCACCCAACTACTATTCAAATCTGGAATAACTCAACAAAAACAAAATGATAAATCAATATGTCATATCATACCTCTTGATCTCTTCTTAATCCCGTCATCACAATACTATCTGCTGTCTGAAAAAAAATAAATTAACTTAAATTTTGGAAAGTACTCTACAAATGTACTCTTTGATGTTTGGCTTTGAAATAATTTGACACGACTCCGATGCCATCAAATTTCAACCGCATTAGTTGCTTGAAAAACTCGATGATAGTATATAATAAGGTAGCTCCTCATGAACTGTTAGAACTAAAATTGCCAGTAACACCTTCAACTTCGTGGTAAATTAGCTGTCATCTTTGTTCTTTCAACTCTTTTGTTTTCCCTCTTATTGATATATTATGGGGCATAGCAGTAGCAGTTCAAGAATGGATTTTATTGAAGAAGAAGCAACACCTCGGGAAGCACAAAACAATGTCCGATGAGTTCGTAAGAAGGAACGCCGCCATTGCTCTGTTTATTATCATAATTCGTTACGTTTAGAATCTTATTGTTAAATACACCATTGAGAAAACAGTTATCAAGTTTATCGTGCATTAAATTAATTTATGTTTTCAATATTTGGGAGGCCTTTTTAAATACATGTTACATAGATTCGGATGCCCGTATAGATTGATCGAGGCAAAATATTATATATGTTATACTTCAACTCATTTGAAAGTTCCAAAATAAATTTTGATAAACTATTAAAATAGTTGGTACTTTGAAACAATGAAATAAATATTGGTAAATGAATTCTAGTAAGAGTTTGTGACATCCTGAATTTCGACCCCATTCCGAATTTATGAAATGGACATTTCGTCGATGCATCTATGATTTTATTTATTTGAGTTGGCCACTCACAAGTTAACTGATCTACCGGGTGAAGCTGTTAAGGGATATAAATGCAGTAGACTTGAGAATTCGATCAGAATTCGACTGCTCGACCGTGATAATCGACAAGGGTCAATACGGCACCGTTATAATTGATTAGTAATCGGATATAGGTCGATTCAATAGAATGGTGTAATTAAATTGTGGGTGATTCCACATGATTGCAAAATTCGCGTCGAACGGTACTAATCCGATTTTCTGTCGATTCTGTACCCGGTACCTGTAATTGAAACCTTGAGATTTTTATGACAATCAAGAGTCACCGACGAGTTGAAGGTGCACAAATGTGGATCGAAAATTATCAACCACAGGTCAAACGCGATAAAAGCTACCCGGTAGGTCGAGTCGCGCTAAAATCACGTCCGGTCGATTTTAACAACGAAATTGAACTCGGTTTTGGGAATCGGACGTTCGAGCATGTCACGATTCATTTATAGGACGCCATCTTATCTTTAGGTGAAATTTTGATGAGTTCGAAATTTTATGGAAAAATCGATTCGGACAATTCGGAAAATAAAAGTGGAAATTCGGATGAGAGGAGGAGGAGCTATTTTGGCTGCCCATATTGGCTTATTTGGGGTGAAAATAGAGCTAATTCTCTTATTGGAGGGCCATTTGCCTTCAAGGATGAAGACTTTGTGGACATCGATGATGAAATTGATATTTCTCCAAGGCTTCTTAGTAGTTGATGCTTGGACTTTTGGTGCCCCTCTCTCTCTCTTCTCTATTCTCACGCGTGAAAACCCCTGCAGCAGCTGACCAGCCCCAATTTTCCTCCCTTCTTCCTCACGTTTTCCCTTCCTCTTTCTTTCCTCTCACGTTCATCGCCTCCCTCACGCTTTTCTTCTTTTGTTTTGCCGCAGCCCCCTTTCTTCCCCCACGTTTGCCCTTCTCCCATTTGGTTTTGTTTCCTTCATTTTCACCGCCCACACCCCACCAACACCATCCCTCACCCACCATATCATCATCCACCATCCAGCTTCCCCATGATCCTTCCCCCTCACGTCAGCCGCACCTCACCAACTTTGCACCTCACGCCAGCGATTTCTTCATTCCACCACAGCCACTGAAGCCCAGCAACGCTTCACCGAGCAGCCAGCGAACCAACCACCGCAGCCCCTTCACACGTCCACCACCAACCTGCCAACGGCCAGCAAGCTCTGCCAAGCAGAACCACCAAGCCCAGATCGACCCAGTAGAACAGAACCAGAATCGAGCCCCTCAGCCATGAGCTTGTAAGGCTTTGTCCTTTGCCGTTGAGCCTCCGTTGGAGACTCGGTAGTTACGGGTCTTCACCGCCGTCGCCGTGAGCCCATTTTCTCGCTAATCCGGTGAGTTAACTTCCTAATCATTGATTAGGTTGTTAATTACACTTTGGGAGTTAGATTAGTGTTAATTATCATGGTTATATTAGTGCTAAGAATGATTAATATTAATTAAGTTAGATTAGCTTAAATTCGGATTAGTTTACTAGATCCTTGCCGTTTGCCATTTTTGTAGATCGAAATGGGTTGTGAATTTGAGGTGGATTCCTTCTTGAGAAATGTTTTAGACATATTCAAATATGACATATATTTTATTCAACATTTTTAGAATTTAAAAGTATGAGATTTCAGCTCCGTCATTTGCAAACAAATTCTCGGACTGTGCTGGAATTTGTGACCTTTTGAGATTCTAGGGATTTTAATCAACTCTTACGATTTGAATTTCAAAATAGTTTCATCACAGAAGTTGTTTGCAACATCTTTTGTTTTAACATACTCAAATTTCAGATCAAACAGGCAGGTTTTGGGTCTTGAACCAAACTGATTTTGGAAAACAGACTTTTTAGAAACGAACAGAGTTTTTTGTACTAGATTGAGCGATTTATTAGGCTTAATATAGAAAGATATGGGTTAAGGTGTCTCATAAAAAAATTTCTTTTAGGTTTCCTCCACAACATATTCAAATTTGAGAATTTTCTAAGCTCGTTTGGGTAGGTTTCTAGAATTAAACTTGGAGACATGCGAGTGGCCCAGTTTCTACCGATTATGACCGATAGTGGTTTTGTGGTTGTTCTTGATGTTTTGCTTGCTAAATAAGGTGTATTTAGTGATGTGGTGGACTTGTGGTATGTTGAGAACTTAGGTGTGAGGTGATGAGATGGATCGCTCTATGTTGGTTATTTAGCATTGTTATAAAATGTGACCTCTTGGACTATTAAATAGAAAATAAATAAGGTATCAGGTCCAGACACAAAACTTATTTGCCCAATAAAACAATAAGGTTTTAAACTTGGTATGTGCAAAATTTGACGGTTTAATTTTGAGTATGTGAGCACCTACGAATTTATTTCTAAACGTTTGAACAAAAAAAAAAAAAAAGAGGGGTTACTAAAGGTTTGTTTTCAAAAGAGGGGGTTGGAAAAGAAATTATAAAAGAAATATGCCGTTAGGTTTGGACACCAAGTTTTATGTGCTCAATAAAACGAGGAGGTTTTATACTAAATTCATGCAAAGTTTGGCGGGTTAATTTCAAATACGGGACCCGTACGAATGTATTTTGGAAGGTTTGAACAAAAAAAAAAAGGAGTTACTAAGTTTACTTTTAAAGGGGATTTTGGTATTTTGGCTATATAATGGAAGGTAAAACTTGATTTGATCGATGATGTGCCTGCATGGTCAGGTTAATTAGGTAGTTTGGTTTAATTAAACGCAATTTATTTATTTAATTGTAATTTATTTAATTATTTAATATTTTCCGAAAATTATACCAGGATAGTCGGTTGTCAGAATTTCGTGATGATCGTCTTGGTTGTATTAGTTTGTGTAAATGATTGTTAATTTGTGCAATTTGATGCTGGGTGTTGATTCTTGAATTATTATTTCAAAATGTGAAATTTCGGTATTTAATTAGAAAAAAATACCAGGTGTCGGTTTTTAATGCCGAAAATGTTTTTAGTACTATATAAAATTGTGAGATTTTAAAATGAAAGGATATCACGCTTTATGGTCCAATTTAACCGTGTGTCCACACACACCTATTTTACCGGATGTTTTTAATGTGAAAAAAATAGGCCAAGCATATTATTTAAATTGAGGCATTTGAGTGTAAAGCACGATATCCTTGGCCAGGATTGGATATGTATGGAATCGTTATTGGAACCCGTCACGAGCTTTTATGCCAGACAATACTCCTTTAGGCATGCCCCATGTCAACCGATGGTGGTCGCTGTAGAGGTTGGGCTAATGCTCCTTCAAAAATGCCGTCTAGATATAGACGTTGTCATGCTCGATGGTGCGAGACGACACCCGGAAATGCTAGAAGACCACTGACTATTGAGTCGGCCGTGGCTATTGGGTCGTAACTAATTGGAATGCTTGAATGAGTGAGATGACCACGCTTGATTATGGGACAAAATTGTGTGGCATGGAATGGAACATGTCATAATGATTTGGCCTTATAATCGAGACCCCTGTGATTGATTGGCATATGGGTTGAAGTGTTCCAATTATTGATCGCATGTACCGTATGTTTATGATATATGAGATATGCTAACATATAGGGACGTGCTGAGGCGAGGTAAGTCTTATATGACTTGTTTTTAGGCTACCTCTAGGTGAATTATCTTCCTAGTCGGGACTTTGGGTTTAACTCGCTGAGATTTATTCTCACCCCATCGTGGGCTAACCTTTTTCAAGGTCGTAGCATGGAGATCTGTTGAGTGTGGATTTGGTGGGCGCGAGATGCAACATCTCGTGGCGGCCCTGTTGCTAGTAGAGTTAGGTTGCCTAGGGGTTTCCTTTGAGACTAACTTATGTTTATAAACTCGTAGGTTTAACCGGGTATGTATATAAAGTGTGTTTTGTGAAAAATGGTTGCATGTCTTTCTACTATCCTTGTATTTGATTGTTGTCCGGGGTTTGTATAATTCGCTTCTGCATGTGCATAAAATAAAAAGGATTGGCGACGCGTCTTGGGAACGTCGCAAAATTTTATCAACCACCGAGGGATGTGCGCGCGCTTGAGGTTCGGGGCGTGATAGAATTGGTAATTTTTCATATGAGCTGGTAATAACATCTGCAAATAAATATCGGTAAAATAGAAAAATAAAAGGTGATTTTGAAGCAATTGAATAGATGTTGATGATTCAATCAAGTAAAAGTTAGTAAATTTCAAACTATATGATAACTTAGTCTGTGAAAAGTTGGTAAATCACTTATATTGATATGTAATTTGCTACAAGAGTCAATAACTTTAATTCAATAAACTGTTGGAAACATATTACAAACTAAATAAGTTGCCTGTTAAAATTTAATTACTGATAGATAATTTACCAAGGCGTTTAAGGAATTACCAATATGATGGGATACATAATTTAGAGAAAATCACTTTAAGATTATAGCTTTTTTGGTAAATTGTTTGTGAAATAGAAAAGATCAAAGCCTGTTCTTCTGTTGCAAAGAAAGAGGTCCGAAGAAGAAAAACCTGAACCAAGCGAATTGCATGTACTTTCAAACCTGAGATCAATCTAGCCAATGTCCCCTTTAACCCCGTTAAAACATGCAATATTCTGTTAAATTTCTCTCGAAATTTCAATTTTGCTCCTTTCCGTTTTCTTGTTTTATTTGTTTGCTGGATTTTTTCCTTTTTTAATCTTCAACTATCTGTTGTTTACTTCTACTAGTGTTGGACCACGTGCGTCGTACATGAGCTGGTAATATTGGGCTATAATTTTTCCCCCAGGAGGACTTTGCCCTTGCCCTCCTATTGTTGACTCCTCTCGGTCTCCGTCCGCCTCCTCTTCGTCAACTTGAGAAGTTATAGTCTCCCTTCACTGAACCGTCCCAATTTGCTCTTTTCACAGAACGCTTCTCTTCTTCGGGTGAATACAGCTGAGAGGATCGGCCCACCGATGGGATCCAATGGAGTTCAGGCTCTAATCACCAACCTCGCCTTGACTGTAGCAAGAGTGTAAGTGCTCTAACTCCGCTTCTTTTCGATCTGTTGTTGACTGATAATGCACAATGAAACAATATTTTGCTTCTGTAAATGTTTGATACAATTCAGCCTGCTTGTTCAGTTCCTTATTTTACGTCTCGTTCAGGTTACAAGTCTGTAATTTTTGTCTCACGAAATCGAGGAGAAGTAGGGACTCGGAGTCACCCACGAGAACGGACAATGGGTCTGGAGAAGAGGAGGAGGCGTTAAGGAGGGACTCTGAGTCAACCTCAAGAGCTGATAATCTGTCTTGCGAAGAGTATGATGTGTTCTTGAGTTTCCGGGGACCAGATACTCGCAATGGGTTCGCCAATTGCCTCTACCATCGCTTGAGAGATGCTGGAATCCACGTTTTCTTTGACAGCGAAGAACTCCGAGTTGGTGAAGAAATTGGTGGAGAGCTTTCGAAAGCACTTGACAAGTCTCGAATCTATATACCTATCTTCTCTAAGGGTTACGCAAACAGTTCATGGTGTCTCCGTGAGGTTGCGCATATGGTAGAACGCACCTCAACATCAGATGAAAAGAAAGAGATACTTCCCATCTTCTACGATGTGGATCCTGATGATGTTAAGCTTAAGACCAAGTTGTATAGTAAAGTCATGCCCAGGCACAAGAAGAAGTTTGGCTCCGATAATTTGAAGCAGTGGGAAAATGCCCTTGTTAAGGTTGCGCATATAAAGGGATGGGATCTTAAAGGCAAAGGGTAAATTTCCTCAACTTTTTATGGTTAATATGCATAGTATTTACATTTCATTGAATGAAAGTTTGTCCCTCAAAATTCCCAGACATAAAGCATTTGGACATTTTTATTTAAGATTTGCTATAGAAGTTAATGAAAGCCAGAGTAAAACAACTGAGAACCCACAACAGAAATTGGAAAATGGCTGATTTTTTTTTTAAAAGCACACCAAATCGGGTCAAACCCAACCCAAACAAGGCAATTTTCCAATTCATGTCGGGTTAAGCCAACATGACCCGACAGGTAAGACCAACTTTTTACTTAATCAACTATTTTACTTAACCAACATGGAAGGGGGAGGTGAGGGGTTCAAATCTCCACCTCATTAGGGGGATGGGGTGGGGACGCGTAAGTTTCAGGAGTGGGTTTCGACTCCCACGCCCTGCAAGAGGCAGAGCAAAAGTCTGAGAGTAAGTGTAGAGTAGGAATAGAGTAGGACTGACAAAAAAAAAAAACTATTTTACTTAACTGTATTACCCCAATAAGTATAGTGGAAATAGTGCCATTTTCTGTAATTTTCACATCCTCTGGTAATCACAAATCTTGTGCAGTGACTAACTTGTGTGAAATTGTTGAATTAATATGAGTATTGCAATTTTAAAATTATACCAGGACATGATTAGAATTTTTCCTAAAAAGCGTGCATCTTAACATTACAAAAGTGCACATGCGATGCATCTATGCAAAAATGGGACGTTCAAAAGATTTTACTAAACTTCCCTGTTATGAAATATTATAATTATTATTTAATGAAAAGAAATCGTTGACATAATATGAAGAAATCACACTGTGAAAAGAATATATATTCAAGATTTATACGGAAGGGGTAATGTAACTCAAAACCAATATCTACGGACAAGCGTCTCCATGCACTAGAAGTTCGGCCCTAGTGGATTGAAGCGGTGGAAGAAGGCTCTTGCAGAGGGAAATTTTCCTGCACTTTTTCTTTGGAAGAAGCTTTGTGTCCCAAAATTTTCATACTTATATCAATGTGGCATTACATTAGAAGGTAAGGGAGTCTAGACTAAAACTGTGCTAGAGAACCCTACAAAGGAAAATGAGGCGTGGGTGAAGGTGTACTTTTTCAAACCCGCAAAAACTTTGTAAAACCCAACCTGTACCCAAAAATTTCCAGCTCAACTAATTATAATGATTGATTTTCATTTGTTTAAGTTGTTGAAATAGCTGAGTTATGTATTCACATGTTCCCTGGAGTTCCGGAGTCTATCATGTCTTTGACTGAAATGAAATTTTCATGCTTTGCTAGCCAAGGAGAACAAATTGAATCGATTGTTGAGGTGGTTTGCCGTAACCTCAATACAAGACGTGTGATTGTGACTGATAATTTGGTTGAAGATAATGATCAGATGGAAGCCATAATGAAATTGTTGGATGTGGGCTCTGGTGGTGTACGTTTTGTTGGTATCCATGGCATGGGTGGTGTTGGAAAAACAACTCTTGCCAAAGTCATGTTCAACAAACTATCTTCTCACTTTGAACGTTGTAGTTTCCTTGAAGATGTTCGAGCATCATCCCAATCTCATGGTGGTCTTTTAGAGTTGCAGAAAAAGCTCTTAATAGATTTGGCCGGTCATGGGATCGCTAACCAAATTAAAGATGTTGATGGTGGGATCAAGATGATCAAAAAAGCATTAAGTAATAAAGAATTACTCATAGTTCTTGATGATATAGACAAGAAAGAGCAACTTGAAAAACTGGCAGTTGGAAAATCTGATTGGTTTTGTTCTGGTAGCAGAATCATTATCACAACTAGGGACAAAAGCATTCTGATGACTCAAGTGGGCTCATCCAGTAATGAGATCCTCAACCAACCTAAAGAAATTTTGTGTTATGAAGTTCATGGAATGAGATTTGATTTAGCACGTCATCTATTTTATAAGCATGCATTTAGAAGTAATTCTGTTGTGGAAGAATATGCTGCTTGTTCAAGAGAAATTGTTATTACAGTGGGCATGCTTCCTTTAGCCATCGTGGTGATAGGGTCCAATCTTTTTGATTGGGGCAAAGATTTGGGGCATTTGGATAAAAGAGAAATATGGGACGAGACGCTGAAGAAGTTAAAGGAAGGTCCTTTTGAGGATGTCCGAGATACATTAATGATAAGTTATGAACGATTGGAGGATAAGCACCAAGAAGTATTTTTGGATATAGCCTGCTTTTTCATTAATACTGACAAAACATATCCGGTTATCATGTGGAAGGATTGTGGATACTTTCCTAGCATTGCAATGAGGATTCTCTCTCAAAGGTCCTTGATCAAAATTAGAGATGATAATAGGTTTTGGATGCATGACCAAGTTCGAGACTTTGGAAGGTACATTGTTCGTCAAGTATATCCTCGCAAGTTTTGTAGGGCGTGGATCCATGAGGATGCCCTGAAACTATTGGAGGGAAAAAAGGTAAATAGAACTGCACATGTTTGAAAATATTTGGTGCAAGAAATTCTTTGAAATTTTCTTTCCCATTTAAAGCAGCAATTTCGTTAAATATGCATTCGATAGATAACTTTGTTTAACGTCGCTTTGTCTTGCGGGGGTTGCATCTCTCTGTCAAACCTTCTGGTCAAATGTCTCAAAGTTTGAAGAGAGCTAAAAGAGATTGCCTGACAGTTGGCTTTATTTTCTTGTATCTAGTTTATACAGTTTACGTGTGATCCAAGTAAAATGAAAAGACTTGCTTAATCGAGAATTTTAAAATTATTTTCAACCCCGATTATTTAGAACAATCTAATAAGAGGTTGAATTAATATGCAAATTATATTTTCCGAAAAGTAGAAACTTGAAAATATGATACATTTAGACTCGAAAACTAGATTATGTAGAAGAGGAGGAAACAACTACTTGTTGGGAAAAAGAGTGCCATTGTTCTGGAAAGTTTATGTGGCAAGCTCAACTATTGGCGAAACTGTTTGACCGAGCTTCTAGGTCCTCTCTTTTCTGGCTCTGTACCATATGCTGCATGCTCAATATTGTGTCTGCCATATGCAGAGGAATGAAGACGTGGTAGCATTAAGCCTGACTTTCGATGGCTGCAGCCGCAGCATTGCATGTGAAGAATTAGCCGCTCTACCAAATCTACGATTCCTTCGAGCAAAAGGCATTAATTTCTTTGGCAACTTTGAGAATCTTCTTTTGGAGCTAAGATGGTTTTCTTGGGAAATTACACAAATGGAATTTTATGAGGGGAGTTTTCATTTCGCTAATTTGGTTGTGCTAGACCTTTCAAGGAGCGATATCAAAGACGATTGGGATGGGTGGAGCCATATCCAGGTATGATATGCCTTACTCTATTAATCTTTATTCAATCTTTATGGATCATTCAATGAATCGACTTCAACCAAGTAAACACATTTGAAAAGAAAGAAGAGGAAGCTATACAATAACATGGCATCAGCACATCATCCCAGTAAATGATATCACAAGCAGAGTACCATTGTTGTTCTATATTTCCTCCATTCACTACAGACTGCCTTAGTAATCGAGCCACGGATAAATATGATATCGTACAATCCGTACTAGCACAAATCAGCACCTGTGCTCATCAATCCATGTTACTATCCAAGCATCCACTATCGCCTCTGGTCTAAAGACCTTTAGTTGAAAATTAGATGGCCTTCACCTTTTCTTAAGAAGGGAAGAGCTGGCATTGGTGTTCCTTTGGTTCAGCCTTGCACGATACATCTCTTTTTCTACGACAATTTCAACACTTGATCACCACCCAGTATTGCAACATCTAAGTTTTTTTCATGGCGCTTTACAATATCTTTTTTTTTTTTTCTCTTTTTTGTAACTTAATTGCGACTCTATGTTGAGAAGATATGCGAATGAGGTTCATATAGAAGTGCTACGAATAACGTTTTCAAAACCATGGAAAGATTCAAACTTCAAGGTCTATTTACAAGCAAATTTCCATAAAATCATTGTCGAAACAAAAACTTGTTCGCGCGTTGTAAACTCGAATGATAGATGGCAGATTTGAAATATCATTGATAGGTAAGAATTGATTGGCAACTTTTTAGTTCGATTAATTATCAACAAAATAACAGTTTTACCATTATCAAACCTAATAGTGAATTGCCAATTGTTTTTTAATATTACAAGTGATCCCCTTCATTAATTAGTAGATAACGGATCGCATAGATACTTTACTAATAGTGTCGTTTAACTATTCTAACTTGCAAACAAAATATTATTTACAATGGCAAATAGTTAGTTGATTATGACCGTCGCTTTGATTTTACTTAGTACCAAGTTTTATTTTTCATTAACATACAAATAAAATAATTAACATATAAGTTTGAAATAGCCTTGTAAACTACGAAAGCTTTGACAAACGAGCACGGCTGTAAACTACAATTGCTTACATATTTTACTAGTAGTATTGGTTCCCGGCTGTAACTTATGAACAAAAAACCTATTCTTTTACTGTGAATTCAAGTAGATTATTAAATTTATTTCAATTTTTCAAGTACCAACTCTTATAAGTCAGTAAAAGACTAACGAAATAATCGATTTACCAAGCTTGCCCTAGTATATCATAAAGAGCCTTTTGACATTTCACAAATGAGCAGGTTTTCCAGTTGTAGAGTATGGATTGATTGCTTATATACTTTATAGTAGTAATGGTTGCCTTGATATTTTTACGAATCAACTGGTTTAACACAATATATCTCTAGTAGGTTATGAATTTCACTACAATTTACCATTTCACTGATAAGAATGAGAATAATTACTTACATAAAGAATCTTGGATGATTGATGTGTTTCATTCTTTTCAATTCCATATTTTCATTTTTTTTGCAGATGACAAAAAGATTGAAAGTTCTAGATTTAACGGATTGCACAAAGTTGCGGAGGACACCCAACTTTTCTAATTTCACATCTTTGGAGACATTAGTACTAGCTCGGTGTTCTAACTTATTCACAATTCACCCCTCCATTTCTAAGCTTCAACTCTTGGAGACTTTGAATATCAAAGGGTGTAGTTCTCTTGGGGAGTTGCCTGAAGAAGTCTGTTCTCTACAATCTTTGAAGCAAATTGTCATGCCCCAAAATTTTCAACTCATGAAGCTTCCAGAGAGAATTGGTAATTTGAAATCTTTGTTGAGTTTTGATTTAAACGAGCACCCTAAAATCTGCCAACTTCCAGACTCAATTGGAGGGATGGTGAATCTTATGCACTTATCTTTACATGGGTGTGTGGGGATAAAGGAACTTCCAAGCTCAATTGGGGAGTTAAAAATGTTGGTAGAGTTGCAAATATCAACGTTAGGCATAGTTGAACTACCTGATTCTATCGGAAACTTAAAGAAACTACGGGTGCTGATATTACGTGGAACGAAGATAAAGGAGTTTCCTCGTACTATTGGAGGGCTGGAGATGCTTGAAAGTATAAACGCCGATAGATCTTGGGATTTGACAGATAAAAATTTGGAGGAAATTGGGAAGCTATTCCATTTGACAACGTTGAACTTAGCATTTACTAGTGTTTCTAGATTGCCTCCAGAGATTAGTCGCCTCCATCTCCAAAAACTCGAAGTGGGTTCGATTGAGCTTCAACAAGTGCCTGCTCTTCCATCAAGTTTGAAATTCCTTGCGGTTCAAGCTCTAGACTTCTCTCTTGTCCCTCACCCCTCAAGCATCACCGATTTAGAACATCTAGAATTACAAAGATTCAGCAATTCAACAAATATACCTCGCTCTACTTGGCAAGACTATCATTCAAAAGTTGAAGCAGCTATGCTGAGAGAGCAACCGTCCTATCAGCTTCCATCTCGTTTGTCGGCCTTGAAACTCAGGGGTATCAGTCCACTGCCACATTTTTCCAACTTAATAAATTTGACAGTTCTGCATGTAATTGACTGTGCAATATCACACCTACCTATCAATCCAGGCCTAACACATTTGAGGGAACTGTTCATACGTAGATGTAAATCCCTTGAGAAAATACCTGGTCTATCACTCTTAAGGAGTCTGGAGCGCTTGGAACTGAAGGGCTTGAATAGGTTAGTTGAGATTCAAGGTTTGTCGGAACTGGAATCTTTGCAGTATCTCCTTCTTTCCAGCTGTGATCTTATAGGACAGTTACCCAACTTATCCAAGTTGGGTAAGCTGCAACATCTGGAGCTAGAAGCTTGTCCAAATTTAAGAGCCATTGAAGGCATCGAAGGCTTAGAAAGTTGGGTGTTGGATAGTCATGGCCGCACTACACTGGAAAGATTATTGGATGTCTCAAGATCAACTTGGCTTTCCCATAGGTTACCTATGTATGATGTGTTCCTGAGTTTTAGGGGACGAGACATTCGTTTCAGCATTGTCAGTTTCCTTCACTATTGGATGTTACAAGATCGAATTTCTGTTCAAAGTGATGACAATGATTCAAAGTCCAATGAAAGTATTGGAGAAGAGATTCTACAAGCACTCGCTAACTCCAATATCTATATACCCATCTTCTCTAGAAACTACGTTTCCAGTTATTGGTGTCTTCGCAAACTTACCCACATGGTAAAATGCACAAGAGAATCAAAGGGGAAAAGAAGAATCCTCCCCATGTTCTACGACGTGGAGATTGATGATGTTAAACTCAAAACTGATTTATATAAAAGTGACCTAGACAAGCACCAGACGAACTTCGACCACAGTGAAGTGAAGGCATGGAAAGAGGCCCTAATTGAGGTCGCAGCAATGAGTGGGTTCATCTTGAGAAATAACAGGTAATTTTGCTATTTCGCCACTAAATCATGAGCTAAATAAGTCATTCAGTTGAACTTTCCTGACACAGAGAATTTCCAAGTTACTGCAATGTAACTCTTTCGCATGCAGAGTTGTCCACTCAAGCAAATTCAATCCTATAGAATGAGAAGCAGATCCTTCTAATTTGTAATATCTGGAGGAACTCTATGGTCCAACTGAACAAAATTGCATACTAGTACAGCTGCACAAATTTTTTTCTATTGTTTTGTTGTCTAATAAATCAAATCAATAATTAGATTATCACTTTAAGGAGAAGAACACCACAAGTATTATAACTTTCAAAATGATTACTCGAGTGCCATATAACTTTTTAACTGATCACTCAAGTGCCGTAACTTTTTTAAAATGTTCACCATAAATGCTATGTCACGTCGAATTTTCGGCACTTGTGTGAACGTTTTAAAAAAAAAATTGACACTTAAATGATTCATGGAAAGTTATGGCACTCAAGTTTTTTTAAAAAATTATGGTACTCAAGTAAACATCATATGAAAGTTATAGTATATATGAAAGTTATAGTATTTATGGCGTTCTTATTCATCATTTTGATATCCTTTAGATTTCTGTCTATCCAACTAAAATGAGCTGTCCTTCAATTATGCACTGCTGCAGCTACGAAGAAGTACTTCAATTGGTTACTGAAGAGATTTATAAGGCAAGGAAATTGTTAGATGCTGACTCTTGAAGCCTTCTTTTGGTCGGTTGTCAAAGAAAAGGTGAATGTGTTTGCTATTAATGTAATGAAATTCTGCCCCACTCCATTCTTATTCTATTGTTTGGAGGATCTAGATATTTCATTTCGTAATGAAATTGGTTTGCGATGCTAATGCTTAGGTGCATTATTTACAAGGTGAATGACGAGTACATCAGTGAAGTCCCATGTTTTACTAGAGGGTTAAGCTTATACGTCAGTGTGCACAAGGTTGCTGGACAATAATAGAAAAGGAGCTTCCATAATCGCTGGTAGAGTTGGACTGTCAACTGTTAAACATAGTTGATCTACCTGATTTAATTGGAAATCTAAAAAGAACTTAAACTAACCAGAATGGACTTTTCATCCATAAGAATGTTGTTACCCAATGCTATTGGACTGCTATAAATGATTGAGGGGTTAGGTGCCAGAAAATGAGTCTGAAGGTTGAAATTTTTGGTGAAATTAGGTGACTATTCAAACTGTTCGAGGATTTTGGGCATAACACTCATCGAAGTTGTCTATGGATTCCCCACGATGATCTATTCTCTCTCCCATGTCCATAAACTTTTTTTCTGGATGCAATGGAATTTGACAGCCACCCCAAGCTTTTTCAATCCGTCTTTGTTTTGATGCATCTACATCCGGTTTGTTCATGGCCTCATGAAAATGGTTAATTTAGATTTTATGGACAGATCTGACATTTCCCTTGACCAATATCTAACAGCTTCCATGTACTTTGTCATTCTTGCCACTTTGGCTTAAGAAATATTGCTACTTTTCAATCTCGAAAAACTCTTTGGTTCTCGAAGTTCATGAAACTCAGAAGCATTAGTCCACTGCCAAACTTTTGAAACATAATGAATTTGGCAGAACTGTGTCCTTGGACGTCCAATGTCAAAGCTTACCTGTCTCTCCAGAACTAATACATTTGAGGGGACTGAAAAGAATTGGACTTGAATTCCTTGAGAACATACCCTGTCGTCTCTCTTGAAGAGTACCACGCTTGAATAGGCTAGTTGAGATTCGAGGTTTGTTGAAACTGGAATTTCTATTAGTTTTTTTTAGTTTTTCTTTTTCTGATGTGGTGCTCACGTACGCCCCATCATCGCCACTTGTCTGGGAAAACATTGATAATGCGATGCAAGCCACCATGTAGAATAGCTATCTTCGACAGCATGTTGAGCCAAACTTGGCTCATAAGAGAAGGGCTCATAAGAGGAAGGGGTAGTTATTTTTTAAGTGAAAATAACTATTGTATAAATATGAAAAATGAGAAATGTTAAGAATAGAATAAAAACAATACGTTCATTCATTCCCTTGAAATAACAGTGTACTCCTTCTTGAAGATCGGAACTCCAAGGCTTCAATCAATTCCTCTGAGACTGCAACAAGTACTTAATCTGTGGTAAATAAGATATGTTTGTTTTCGTGATATGCCTTTTGATTGGTGTTACATGTTTCTAGGCATGTTTCCACGTTTGTTTTCGGTATTCAATTGTTCGAGTATCGATTCATTTTTCAAAAACCCATTTTCAACATTGGTATTAGAGCAATGTTGTTCATGTTTTCCGATCATTATTGACATTTATAATTTGTTTTTTATTGAAATTTTGAGAAACGTCACCGTCTGACGTTTGGAGATGGAAATCCCGACACTGGCATACTATTCACCCCTCCCTTTTGATTTTCTGTGAGTCAAAACTTAATTTTGAAAGTGCAAGGTCATAGTTTTTGTCGAAACGAGAAAAACGATAGATGGCTTGCCATCGGGGGCCGCCGAATGCGCCCTCAAGCACGGCCCAAAGGAGAAGAGTCATCAACATGTGCGCATGGTAAACCACATGCACATGCATTGCACATGCGCGGTAATTGCACGCACATTCTCATGCACGTGGCAACCGCCAGTGCATGCACGGTATGCGTATTGCATAAGTTTACTCTTTTGCCCCTGTTTTCTTTACATTATTACCATTTTGCCCTTGTCAATTTGTTTTTACAATTATGCCCTTATTTTTTTAATCAATATTACTGTTTTGCCCCTCATAGACCTAGCTGACCCGTTAACCCAACCCGGTCATCCATTGACCAACATTGATCATTGACCTACCATTGACCAACCGTTGACTGGCATTGACTGTTGATCGATGTTGACCATTGACTATTTCCCAAAAGAAAAAATGGAAAATGCGTTTTTCAATTTTGTTGTGGATTTTATGTAATCACTTTTGTTCTGCATTTGTTGCAGGAACAATGATGCGTTCTATATGCATGCCTATATTCCTGAGAGCAGACGAACAAAAAGTGAGACTTAAAGGGCTAAAAACAAAACTAGCTAATTATCGGTGGAATGATAGTGATGTAGTGTGACACATGATCAGGGTCAACTAGATAATACAATGGATCATATGAAATAATTATCTTATGCTAAATTTTCAAAAGGTGCCATCTCTAATGAACATTCTTCCATCATAATGGTAACTAGTGTTAGATCGCCCATGGGAGGTCAACGTGGTTTTAGATTATAAAAAGCTTGTAGTGGCTTTTGTGAGAGATAACTATAGAATTGAGGCACAAAGACTTCAACCGTCAAGTTGAGTGTCACTTGGCGTAGAATGAATGTGCCTTGGAGGAACCATAAGGCTCTCCGAAGGTCTTTCAATGATTGCCCAATGTGCTTTTAGAATTCTCAGAGCAATTTACTAAGAGATTAGAAGAAACTTTCCCAGTTTATGAGATATATAAGCATCTTTGAATTTATTTATTGTTTTTCTTCGATGGTTTGAGATATTTTGGGCGTAAATATTTCTTTCTATATTGATGTTGATATGTTTCCTTTGAATATATTATTTCATGTAAATGACATACTTAGTTAATTAAAATTCAATATTATCTACTGTTGCAAAATATTATGTTAATGTACAATTATTTGTGGGAAGTTCAAGAAAGTTTTAGTGACTTTGGTGAAGTTATTTTTGCATAAATGATTATATTAATAATAATTTTGAGTTAGGATTTTTGGATAATGATTGGAAACAATAGTGACATTTTGATTCTAAAACCTTATTTAAAATGATTCATTAATATGATTAGTTCATGCAAAATAGATGCATAAATGATAGGTATTAATAATTCGTGCATGTATATCTAATATGTTCAAAACCAATGGCTTCGGCAACTAAGAGCATAGTAGTTGAGTTGAACAAATGAGAGAAATTGAACGGTGAGAATTATGAGATATTGAATATAAAAATTCAATATATGCTAGAAAAATAATAAGCACTAAAAGCTCTTAACTAAGTAGTGGAAGAACATGAGGCTGCTATACATCACCTTGAGCTAGTAGAGAACTGCCCTATGGCGTTTGAATGGGAATTAAATATTTGTTGTGTTGGTTTTAGCTTAGAATGAGCTTCAAGCTCTAAGCACAAACGCATTGATTCGTTCAAAATGTGAAAATACAAGAAATCAAGTTATTCAAGCAAGAAACTAAGAGTTGATTAACATAAGAGAGGAAAACATCATTGAGTGAAGAGAATTTCAACGGTAAAGTGTTACAACTATGGTCAGAAGAGTTACTATGCTTGTGATTGTTGTTAGCCAAATAAGGTAAATACTTATTGTATTCTTAAGAACTTTGCTTATGTATCAAATTATGTATCAAATTATGTAATATTAACTAAATCTAATCCTTTGTGGACTATAGATTTAGAAGCAATAGGTCATATAACGAATGATAGAAAATCCTTTTGGAATTTCAACGAGTACTGATCGGAACAAAATGAATCTATATAGGAAACAACTATAAAGTTGAAGTACAAGGAATTAGTACCTAACAATTAAATATGCATGGTGGACGTACTTGGTTCGTACATTATGTATTATATGCTCCAAGAATTCGTCGGAATTTAGTGTTTATGTTAATGTTGATTATTGGTTTCAGTTTAAACTTTCATAATAATTGTATGGATTTGTATTTGGATACAAACTACTATGGTTGTAATTATTTTTTGAATGGTTTTATTACATTGGATGTTAACTATGGTAATATCAATGTTTATTATTCCCTCTTCACATCTTCTAATTCATATGATAATAATGTGAATATGTGGTATGCTAGATTTGGTTATATTGGCTAACAACGTAGGAATAGATTAGCCGAAAAGAACCTGTTGGGTAACATTGAAATAATTGATTAGTCCATATATGCACATTGGCTAGTAGGGAAAACAACAAGGAAACCATTTGGAAAAAGTAAATAAAATAAATTTGAATTTCCTTTGCAATTAATCTATTCTGACATCTATGGTCCAATAAATATGAGAGGAAAGCATGTGACTGTTTATTTCATCATGTTTATAGATGATTTTACTCAATTCGAATATGTCTATTTGATTTCTCTTAAATTTGAAGTATTGACTTTTTTCAACAAGTTTATGAGCTTGGTAAAAAATCAATTAGATAAGAAAATAAAGTATTGAGATCCGATTGAGGTTGATAATATCTATTTAAAGAGTGTAGGAATTTATGCAATGAAAAAGGAATAGAAAAATAATTGTTTATTTCCTATACCCCTGAACAAAATGGTGTTGTGGAAAAGGGAAACAAAACTCTACTGGATATGATTAGGTCAATGATTGTTCATATTAACTTACCTACCACATTTTGGAGTGATATTTTATCAAATTCTACCTATATACTTAACCGTATGTCTTCCAAATCAGTTACTTCTACTCCATATGAGTTATGCCACCTATGCTCATGAGTCATCTCTCAAGTATGGGAAATTGGGTTCCAAGAAAGAATTGATGCATGCAATTGAATAAGAAATGGAGTTAATGAAGTCAAACCATATTTAGAAATTGGTTGATCTTCCAAAAGGATGCAAAACCATTTAGAACAAATGAGTTCTCAAAATAAAGCGTAAAGGTGATGGCTCAATAGAAAGACATAAGGCTTGTCTTGTGGTGAATGGGTACAATCAACATGAAAGAATTGATTATGAGAAAATATTTTCCCCTCGTAGTGAGATTTTCCTCAATTCGTTTTATTTTGACAATAGTAGCTAGTGTGGATTTTGAGTTACATCAAATGGATGTAAAAACTGATTTTCTCAATGGAAAATTAAAAAGTTTATGTGGAATAACCGTTAATTTCATTTTGAAAAGCTAAGAATAAAATGTATGTCAACTTTTGAGATCAATATATGCCATTAATCAGTTATCGAGACAATGATATATGCCACAATGACATATGATTTTACAATTATTGATGAAGACCATTATGTATATATCAAAAGATCCAAAGATCAATTTGTGATCATATCATTATATGTTACCATGAATGGACCTAGACTTTGAACCAGGGAGGACCAAGTCAATTTTCTACAGGTATGCCTTCCCACAGTGGGCGAACAACCTGTTCAAGCCCTTCAAGGACAACCTTTAGTAGAAAACCACCCAGCCCTTTAGTTCAGAGCCTAGAGACACTTAGAGATGCCAGGATGGAAACGTTTCTAATCTACCCAAGCTGCATTTCTTGGAGGATCCTACCAGGTTGGAGAAGAAGAGGAGTTTAGAAAGCCATAGAGAGGTTTTCCACAAAACACATATTTTTCTTCAGGGGACTCTACCCAACACATTACACCCTCCTCGACTTTTATAGATGATAAGAGGTCACAAAGACACTCACAAGGACCATGCTCATGGGTCCAGATACAAATAAAGGCACCGGAAACTTCCGGGAGAGAATTATTCGCACATTATGAACAGTGACTGTACTGTGAACAGTACTTTCCCTAGCCTATTGCTACAGTAAAAGTGATTTGCTACAGTGAAATTGTACAGACTCAGTGGTCTCGTCCGTCACGAGCATTGTAGTCATAGTCGGAGTCATCCGAGCCATACACTGTTGCTAGGCAATGTGCATCATATTTTTGCTCAAGGGCTTCAAGGTCTTCAGGTGATAAAATCTGGTTGAGCTGGCGAGATGAGGATGCGGAGGCTTCTTCATGAGCCTAGTGGGATGCTTCTTCTTCGGCTTAATTTGTGTTGTCACTTGTTGTGTTGGCAGGAATGCTTGGTTGAGGCCAATTGGATGGTTGTGTATAGAATGATGTGTCCATGTTTTGGGATAAGGACGAAGGTCCTAGATCATAGGGATCTTGGGAAAGAGGACCTCCCCAATGTGCATAGGGGTCCTGAGTAGCTTGGACAACAGTATCTACACTTGTCATTTCATGATCTTGGGATGATATAGCTTGTCTACATTGCATGAGTGCTTCCTTAGCCTCTTGTGCTAGGTCATAATGATCCCACGTAGTGGGTACATTGTTCCATACATCTTCAAGAATGGTCTTGTTCTCTTGGCACAAGATTCTCTAGAGTTCTCGGTATTAGTGTCCACAATATCTAACATATCTTGGATAAGATTTGTGAATCTGAGCTTCTCGACTGTTTAGGTGAGGTCTATAGGATGTGGTTCCTATATCTTGTGGAGCATCGATGATGTTGTCATTGTTTATGAAAAAATGCCATGGACATCTGAAAAACAGGATAGTATGGACTTCAGGATTTGGGGTCATGGTTCTCAATTCTTTTTCCAAGAGATGTTTCTAGTGAGTAGGATGATAGAACCAATTAAGAAAGTCTAAGAGATTATTGTCACTTTATTTCTCAACATTTCTTCCGAGTAAGAATATCCTAGTAAGGTTGACAATGAATCTTCTGGTTGGAATTTCAATAGCTATTAAGTACTTATTGGTTAAGTACGGTAATAACGTCTTGAGTTGATTTGGGAAATCATCTTCCTTCCATATAAGGGGATGAATGAATGGATAATTCAAATTTACTCCAAAAGGATAAAGAATCGAACATCCATTGAATTTGAATAGATCCGTGTGGCATTGCCACATGAGATTTTCCATGTTTTCAGTGACGCTGTCATTCTGGATTTGTTCTACAATCTTCTGGGGATATTTCTAGCTTGGTAAGTCTTTGATCTTCTCAATCTTGTATTTTACTCTATGATTGAGAATGTGAAAAGCATGCCTCTTGATATACATGTTGATTTCGGCTGGTGCTTTTTGTCTTGACAAGAAGCCGCAAGCACATTCTTTTGCGCGGGAATATGTTTGGTTTCAAAAGAATATTTTGAAAACCATTCAGCCCATCGAAGCAGTTGGGAGTTTGGAATATGCTTTTGTTTAAACTTGGTCATCGAGGGAAAGATGCCATATCTAATTCTACCGGGAAGTGATGGTCGATGAGATGGAATTCAAACTTTTTTATTTCATTTTTCACTGCTAGAATTTCTTTTAAAGTGGAATGGTAATGCATTTCAGCTTGAGAAAACTTTCCACTTTTGTGAGTACAAAGATGTCTCTTATCATCAATTTCTTCAAACAGGATAGCTGCCTAGTATTCATCACTAGCGTTAGATTGAAGGATTCTCTTTCTGATTGATGGTATTTGCAATGGTGGGAGATTTTGCATAATCTCCTTGAGCTCAGCAATTGCTTTAGTCTGAGGTTTTCCCCAAGGTGGGAGATTCTTCTTCAGCATGGATTACAAAGGAATCAAGAGCTTTGCAATGTTTGGGACAAAATCCCTAAGATAATTGATTATCCCAACAAATTGCTGAACTTGTTTTATCGTGAAGTTATCCTCAGGAAACTTCAATAATTCTTGAGCGGTATGTGGCCCTGGGTAGTATGTACCTTTGTTGAGGTGCATACCAAGAAATTCAATTTCTGTCTGGGCAATATTTATTTTCTTCTGGGAAAGCATAATACCATACTTATTCACTATTTCTGCGAACTGCTCAAGAAGTCGACAATGTGACTGCTCATCAGGACTATAGAGCAGAATGTCATCAATGTATACAGCTTCACTTGACAAGATTGGTTAGAAAATACGACACATGGCCTTTTGGAAAAGGGATGGTGCTACCTTTAAACCAAAAGGAAGAACTTTCCATTGGAAGTGCTAGTTAGGGATATAGTATCCTATTTTGGATATGTCTTCAGGATGGATGCCCAATTGCCAAAAAATCCGGCTTTGAGGTCAAATTTAGAATAAATGTGGGCCTTGGTTAAACCAGTAAATAGGCAATTTCTGGAGGGCAAAGGCAATTTATTATCTTGGAGAAAAAGGTTGAGGGGTTGGTAGTTGATTACTAGCCTCATTTTTCCTCTGTTCTGCTCGGCACGCTTATTGACATAAAAGGCTTCACAAGCCCATTGAGAATTGCAAGTTTCAATAAGGCCTTGCTGCAATAATTCTGAACATTCCCTTTGAGCTAAAGCCAAGTATTCTGGCTTCATTCCCATATGACTCGCCTTTGTTGGATTGATGTCTTCATTCTTTTTGAATGGAAGACGGACAAAAAACTCTGGATTTTCCCATAGAGGATGAGAACATTTCTGAGTGAATTTAGAATGGGATTCTGAACAAGATTCCAACAATTTTTGCATGATTTGATCTAATAAACTCATTTGAATAGAAAAGAGTCTCTGAATATTGGCAAACTCAGAGAATTGGTCTTTATACCCAAGACCTTTTCCAGGAATGATTCGAAGCTGAGAAATTTGAGTCATGATGTCCCAACCAATGATTAAGTCTTTGTTGGGAAGATTGGATCAAAAGATTTTTGTGGATATTGAACACTTTGAGGGAAGAATTGGACAGTTATGGGGGTGGTTCGATATTCGTGGAGAAAATATCTCCGAGGCGAATTAAAATATCGGATATAAGGAGTCCAGAATTCTTCAGGAAGAACTTTGGTGTCCAGTATTGAACAACTTGCTCCCGGTATTAATGAGAGCAATGACATTAGTGGTGGCAAACTTTGAAGTAAGGATTTTTATGGGGAAATGAGGATAATGAGTCGACTCGAAAATATGTCGAGCTTGGTTACGGAGATGTGAGTGATATATGAAAAATATCTTCAAACTCGAATCGACTCGGTTTCACTAGAAGTGGAATAATATGGAATGACACAAAGAGTTTGTTCGCTTGGTTCTTCATCAACAAAGAATAATGATTCGATATTATCATTTTCAAGAGAAATATCTGTTTCATTCTCAATTTGATGTATCAAATGATGCTGACCTTTTCTAGCTTGGGGGCAATTTTTGGCAAAGTGCCCTTTTTGGTTGCAGATGAAGCAGTGATTTGATTTTTTGAGGCCTGTATGATCTTTCCTCTTACGAAGGTATTGCCATTTCTTCTTTCTTCGGAAGTGCTTTTTTCCATGTTTGGATTTCTTTAACCAGAACTTCTTGAAGTGTTTCTTCTTTCGAGAAGACTTTCCACGAGTACCATCACAGTCTTTCTTGGAACATTTGATCTTTAACTTCTGGCGAGAGCAGGCTGTCTCGAGTTCTCTGTCATTTGTGATGTAGGTATGGACCATCTGGCGTTTCAGGCACAATTCTTCAAGGCATAGATGGATTTCTTGCTGTATTTCTCCCAAGGGAATGTCCTGTACTCTCCTTTGTCTTCCAAAAAATGATCTTTCAACCATCTAGGATAGTTCTTTAGGGATGGAAGTCAGGAAAACATGTTTTAGATTTGGATCTGCTCCAATCTGATAAAAAAGTTGAAGCATTTGTCGATAATGCTTATCAAGATATTTCTTTTTGAGGGAGCAGCATTTTCTTTCGAAAAATTCTCTTCTTTTCATTTCTATGAGGTCAGTGAGTTTCCCTACAAAGAAATGATATAAGAGAGTGATGGCATGGCTAAAATCAGGTGACATTAAAAAATGATTCTGGTCTTGTTTTGACACAGATTTCCACCAAAGTTTGAGGCTTCCTGTGAACCTCGTGACAAAATTGTAGAGGGCATCATTCATATCATGGTTGGTGATAGACTGAGTATTTAACCAAGTATTAAATTCCTCAAGTTTTTCTAGCCATTTATGGTAGGGGATGTCATCTATCGTGAAAAACTGTTTTGAAGCCATGGACACATGCTGTCCTGGATTGTTCTGAACAATCTCTGGGTCAGAGTAATTTGATTCCATTTCCCGATTTGGAGGATCAGCCATAAATATGGATGAAGTTACTGGTGCAATAGGAAGGGAATCAACTTCAGGAATTGAAAAGGATGAAGAGGAGGAAAATGATATTGATTCTAATTCAGTATCAGAAGTGATAGGAATAGTTTGTTCAACTGGGAGCAGAATCTGATCATTAGAAATGGCAGGATCAGGCTGTTGAATAACAGGGTCAGGCTGTTTCTGAGTACCCAAATCCTTGAGAAAAGATTCTAGCGGATTGGATAACATCGTCCGATCTGGCCTTTCTTTTATAATGATCAAACTTGATTTTGTAGGCATTTTTCTTTTCCTTTGTCCTTTTGTAGATTTTTTTTTTTTTTGAGACGATTTCGCATTTTACTGCCATATCTGGTTCTTTTCTGAAAGAATCTTCTAGGATGGCAGCAAAAATAGACGGCTGGGGTTTTGGAGTCAAATACCTAGTTCTGATAGGAGGTGCCAGTGGATCGAAAGGTCTAAACGTTCCTTCTTCAAGGAGTTGGATTTGCCTTTTGAGCTTTTCTATCTCCGGCTTGGGGCTCTCAAGATGATGATACCCTAGATGTTGTCCTGATTCCAAGGCATTTGTCCTGATTCCAAGGCATTTAGCCTCTTTTGGAATTCAGAAATCATTTTCTTGGTGGTTTCATCATACTTTCGAAGGTCTTGTTGCACATTTCCAATCTTGGAATCAATTGCTTTGAAGGCATTGTTTTGTGCTAACAAAGTCTCCAATTGCCAATTTAAAACGGTTTCGGCAGCAGGAGTTATTCTCTGTCTTCCATGTTCATCCACATCAGTGGGGGCAGCTATCTTAGGAGTATGACGATATATGCCTTGTGGATCAATGAATTCCTCTGGAGGAAACGAGAGTTTTGAACTTTTTATAACAAGAGGAGGAAAGTCTATATCATGGAACATAGCAATGGAAGAAGTGGATGGTATTTCTGCTGGAACCTCAAGTGGGTAAGAATGCTTCTTAGCCCATTATAGGATTGGCTTGTAAAACGGGGAAAGAGCTTGTTTTTTCTGAGGAGGAGATGGTGGCGGTGATTTTGATAGATCACATGAAACTTGGGATGTAGTACTAAACTCTGGTGGTGGAGGTGGTGAATAAGAAACTATAAACTGGTATTTATCACACTTACCAAGAGTATCAACGGAGGGATCTCCGTTTAAGTACTTTTGGTACACTTTATCCTTTGGCCTTTTTCGTCGAGGTGAAGATCTTGCAAGAGGATCTACCTCGTCAGGGGAGTTTGTACAATAGGAACATTGGCAAAAAGGATCCCAAAAACAATGACCATAGTTGTCTTTATAGTAATGGACAGGATGTCCATCACCATTAAAGTGTCGAATAAGTTTTTTTGGATCTGGCTCGGAAATTGCTTCTGGAACGCATGATTCAATCATGAAGAGGGTTTGGAAGATAGAAGGACTTTCTTCTTTTTCCTTGCCAAATTTGATGGAAACAATTCCATCTTTTTTCTGAAGAAACTCAGAGTCCGTAGACTGGAATGGCTTGTTATGCTGATGTAGCTTTTCGTAATTGGTGATCCAAGTCTCTGGGAGAAGCTTGGCTAACGTATCCTTCGGGATCTGCCTAGGAACATGGATACATGATGCTTGATCATTTTGCATGGAGATAAACAAGGCATCTTCATTACCATTATTGAAGTTGAGATCAAGAGCATGGTTCTACACTCGATAAACCATCTGGTAATATAGGGTTGCAGCTACAGAGTCAGCAGTTTGAGGAGCTCCAGTGAGCTGAACTTGAACTTTTAAGAAAGAAAGTAGCTGAGGGTCTAAAAGAGCGATGTTGAAATTTGGATATAAAGTCACGAAGACTGTTCCAGCATTCAAAGTAGTTTGAACAGTACCAATGCAGGCATGCTGGTATTGTAAAAACCTAGTATCCAACAATGCAATTCGTGCCACAATTGGCAAACCTTTACGACCATGGAAGGTAAGAGCAAGACGAACAGCGCCATAATGGACGTGAGTATATCCTTGCTGAGCCCATTGTCTGGGAAACTCTGGGGGGATCTGAAGAGTAACAAAATACTCATTTTTAGTAGCAGGAATGGCGTGCTGGTCGAATTTGGAGGACTGGACATACTCCTTGACTTGCTTTGGGGTTTGGTGAATAAGTTGGCTGATGGAGCGGATGGGTGAGAAAGATGTGTGTGGTTTGGCAAAAGCGGAGTAAGGGTTCATGAGGGGGAGTTGGGTTTCAAAGATCTTGGTTTCATCACTAAGAGAGACTTCATAAAGGTAATCTATCTTAGAGGCATTAGAAACACGAAATTCTGGAGAGGTTGAAGATGAAGGAGATGAAGTAAGAGAAACTGGTGCTTCGAGAATTTCTGGTTTGGTAGACATGATGAGAAGAGATCTTCTCAGCACTGGATTCACCTACCAATCGCATGGAACGGATAATATTAGGAACGAAACCATGGCTCTGATACCATGAATGGATCTAGACTTTGAACCAAGGAGGACCAACTACTGTTAAAAGTTGGTTATCTTCCAACTTTAACATGAAAGATATGGGTAAGACTGCATACAATCTTGGAGTTAAGATTTTAAGGAATCATTTGAAGAGATCATTGTCTTTTTTACAAGAGATCTATATAAACAAGGTTCTTGAACGATTTTGTATGAACCTATAAATAATCTTATTGCAAAAGGTGAATGATTGAGCCATAGATTTTGTCCAAAAACTCCACAAGAGAAGGAACAAATAAAATACGTTCCTTATTCTACTACTGTTGGAACCTTAATGTACGCTATGATGTGTACAAAACCTTATATATGTTTTATAGTTGGAATAGCAAGTAGATACTAATCTAATTTTGAACAAACACATTAGAAAGCTGTTAAAAGAATATTGAAATGAAATATGCTTCTTGTTCTACTACTGTTGGAAGCTTAATGTACACTATGATGTGTACAAAACCTAACGCATGTTTTATGGTTGGAATAGCAAGTAGATACTAATCTAATTTTGAACAAACACATTGGAAAGCCGTTAAAAGAATACTGAGATATTTAAAATGAATTACTAATTATAAACTGAATTATCAAGGAAATGATTTATAGCTTGAAGGCTATTCAAATATTGATTGGAGAGGAGATTTAGATCAAAGAAAATCTACCTCTAGATTTGTTTTCAATTCAAACTGAATAATGGTGCCATATCTTGGAGCAATAAGAAACAAATATGTATAGTCTTGTCCATGATGAAAGCTAAGTTCGTGGCATTATTAACAGTAATACAAAAAGGTGTTTGACTTTAGAGATTTTTGGAACATTTAGGTATTATTAAGAATGTTGCAAACTCATTGTTGGTTAACGGTGATAACCAAGTAACAATAATGTACACCAATGATTCAAAATATCATGGTAAGTGTCACGCCCCGATCCTCGGGCACGTGCACATCCTTCTATTTGGTCAATTTTATAATGCGATATCCCAGGACAATGTATCGCCGACCCTTTTAATTTTTAAGCACATGCGGAAGCAGTTAAAATCCCCAGACAATAAAAACGATGGGATAGAAAAGCAGGGCCATATTTTCATATTGAAATTTATAACCAAACTTTTATACAAACCACAAACCCTTTCATAACTATTCACATCAAAACGGAGATCTCAAAAGAAGACAGAAACTTAGATGAACTAGGCCGTACTCAAGGCCCCTCTCAGAATTGTCTTCTTCTTCCAAAAAAATCATTTTCTTCCGATCTCACCTCCGAGTTCTCCTTCTCGGATTCCTCCTCCTCAGCTCTTCAGCAGGGTCCTGAAATGGTTTCCCCAAACTGGGATGAGACTACGTCTCCAGCGAGTTCTCCCCACTAAGCCCCCGATTAGTAAACCAATATACTAAAGGCTGCTTAAACACGCACAGGGCATATGACTTACCTTGGCCTCTGATCCCACCTGCAAGTCAGTACAATTCACAATAAACAGCCATTCGCTTCAAACAAATCGAACTAGTCGATTACATGTCACACAAATCACTCTCCACGGAGGAGTATCTAAAAGCGAGGCCACGTGCATTTTCTAGGACGACATTCCAAGTCTCCGAGTCCACGTGCCTCGAACCTCGGGCCCACGTGCATTCTCTCGGGCGACCTCTTCGCCAAAGTGATCATCAAGTCACCGAGCCCCGTGCCCCTTTAGATGCCTGGGCCCACGTGCATTCTCTTAGGTGCCATCTTACCAAAGTGATGCATCAATTCACCGAGCCCACGTGCTCTTTTTACGATGCCCGGGCCCACGTGCATTCTCTTAGGTGCTATCTCACCAAAGTGATGCATCAATTCACCGAGCCCACGTGCATTCTCCAGGACGACATACCGAGTCTCCGAGCCACGTGCATTCTCTCAGGCGACCTTTTCGCCAAGGTGACATATTCAACCACTGAACTCACGTGCATTCTCCAGGTGACATTCCAATTCACCGAGCCACGTGTCCTCTTTGCAGTGGTTACCAATTTACTTTCAATATCGACAACCAATGCCCAACAATTTCTCAATCAAATAATTAAATCAACTCAACAAAGCATTAGAAATGATGAATAACATACTTGGCCAATTACCAATCAATAATTCAATCTCAATCGATTCCAATCAATTTAGGGTAAATCCCTAAAATATCACAATTTATTCAATTCCATACAACGTAGAGCTCAAATAAATAAACGGACTGCGCCACGACGATCAGCACGAGATTTCGGTCATCGGCCATCAACATCTTAATTTCTGAAAAATAATTTATTAAATAATTAATTTCGAAAATTAAATAATTAATATTAAAAATTCAAGTTAGCTCAAAAATAAAGCCCGATTAAATAAACGGACTTCACCACGGTCATCAGCATAATTTTCTGGTCCCAGGCCATCTCGGCTGAATTTTCGGAAAATAAATAATTATTTAATTTAATTCCGAAAATTAATATTTAAATACTAAAAAATCCACTTAGGCTCGAAAAGCCTAATTGGAGCCCACTAAGGGTCAGGAAAAATCCCGAGGCACTTCCAATAATTAGTAGACCACGTCTACTTGTTAATTACGCAATCAATTTATCTAAATCGCATCACAATTGACTAATAATTGCTAATTTATTCTAATATAACAACCTCAACATAATTAATTAAATCTAAACCAACCTTAAGCATAATTAGCCAACTAATCCAAGATTAGTGAGATTACTCACCAAATCGCACGCAAATCGGATCAATCCGACGGCGGCGACGCGAGGAACGATTGTTCCCAAAGCACGGCTCGGGTTCGGGGCCGGAAACGGCCCAAAAGCGGGCCCGAAGATGCTGGAAACCCACCGTGGGTCTGCTGGGCGGAGCCGATCTGGGCTGCTCCGGCGGCTAGGGCGGCGAGGGAAGCCGGCGGAGGGCGGGGGTCGCGGGGGTGGTCCGGCGGGGGGCTAGGCGGTGGCCGGAGGTGGCTGCGGTGGGGCTGGTCGGTGCGGAACGGGGCTGGGTTGGCTGGATCGCGCGGAGGAGGAGCGCGGCGCGGCGACGGACGGCGGGATGGCGGCGGGCGCACGGGGCGCGGCACGGTGCGGGCGGCGGGGCGGTGGCGGCGATGAGCTGCGCTGCTCCTGCTCCGGGCTTCCCCAGTTGCACGCGAAGAAAAGAAGGAGGAGAAAGAAGCTGGTTCGGTCGACGTGCGCAAGAAGGAAGAAGAAGAAGAAGAAGAGAGAGAGAGAGAAGATAAGGGTGGACTGGTCAAAGGAAAAAAAAAGAGAAAGAGAATGGGCGGTGGGGAATTCGCACGAGGGGGAGGGGAGAGGAGAGAGGAGAGAGAAATAAAAAGAGAAAGAAGAAAATGGAGAGGAAAAAGGAGAGAAAGAAAAAGGGAGAGAGAAAAAAAAAAACAAAATGCATAATGCCTTTATGCAATTTTCCTTTTCTCTTTTCCTTTTCCTTTCTATTTTCTTTTGGTCTTCAATTTTCTTCCGATAATTTCTTTATTGAAATTTCGGACCCGTCAATAAATTGACGAGCGATGAGACAGGATCCTTAAAATAAGAATTATGACGCGCTTAAAATTCGATTCCCGAAATCAAGTTCAATTTCGTAGTTAAAAATCAATCAGACGTGATTTTAGCTCAATCCAACCAATTAGGTAGCTTTTAGGGATTTTACAGCTGATACATCCCTTAACGGCTTTACCCAATAGGTTAGTTAACTCGTGAGTGATCAACTCAGAGAAAATCCCTTAACGGCTTTACCCAATAGGTTAGTTAACTCGTGAGTGATCAGCTCGAGAGAAAAAGGCCATAGGCACGCGCATGACCAAAATGCCCATTTCACTTTATCGAAACGGGGTCGAATTTCAGGATGTCACAGTAAGACCAAATATATAAATGCCAAGTATAATTTTGTTAAAGATATAATTGTACAAAAAGATGTGAACATACAGTACATATCTACGCATATAATTATAGTAGATCTTATGACAAAGCCAATACCTAGAGATGTATTTTATAGTCATATAAAATCACTAGAACTATGTAGAGGCTGATGTACTCAATAGTATAATTTTCCTAAATGTTCACATTTAATGAAGTTATCTTTCATTATTAAAACCTATGATTTTTGTTTGACGTTTATGCATTTTAATACTCAGTGCATCATATAAAATTGAGAAAATATGTCGGACAAATAAGAGGTTAGCTTACTCTCACAGGTAATCGCCTGTATTTACTATGTGATAAATAGAGATGAGATAGTTTTTAAACTTATTATTTAAGTAATAATCGAGAGTTCAAGATTAAAATATCGATATAACTGAGTACTAAGATGAGAACATAATATTTACTCTGTCTGAAAGTAAAATAATCTACATATTTTACTTTATTTGTCTTTGATATCAAATGTGAGTTCTAATAAATTTTTGAAGGAGTAAATACGTGAACTCAAATTATATTAGGTAAGTTTAAACTATCATATGTATGATATTAAAATTGAAGACATACGTTCCATAGAAAATGAGTTAATACCGTAATACGTATTTCAACTACGTAGCATGAGACAACTAATAACAGTGGCAAAAGTTTTGATCTAAACTTTTATGCCGAGTGAAACTCTTTAGGAAAAAAAGTTCCTCAATTAAGTGCCCTCATGACTCTTCCTTATTCTCAAGATTTTTATTCAATATTTGCTATCTTAGAATGTTGTCAATGATTATGAATTGATTCGATTTAATTGGACATTCCTAAAAAAACAAGTTCAATTAAAATTAAGAGTTTCAAGAAAAGAAAAGGATTGAGTTTGAGATATCACATTCTAATTTTGTATTCACTGATTGACCAATTATGATTGTTGTGGGATAATCATAATTGTAAATACAATATATCATTATTAAAAGGAGATCAAGAGAAATATAAATGTGTTCAATCAATTTAGGATACTGCATATTATATTTACTTGAAAACGTAATACCCATTTTGAGCTACTGTATAATCCTAACAGATATATGAGAACGAACTCTTAAAGTATGTTGGTCACACGGATTATTTACTGGTATAAACGTTGAAGAGAGATGAATAAAGAGTTTTATTAAGCCCATCATGTGCAAGTGGAACGTGATGGGTTTTTTATTTAATGGGCTAAATCAAGCTCGTCTACCCATGTTAAGCCAAACCCAGCCTATAAAAGAAGGACTAATGAGAGAAATGAGCCATTATTTTTAAGTGAAAATAACTATTGTATAAATAAGAAAAATGAGGAACGTTTAGAATAAAATACAAATCATACATTCTTTTCCTTCCCTTGAGATAAGAGTGTACTCATTCTCAAAGAATGGAACTCTAGGGCTTTGATCAATTCCTCTAAGACTGCAACAATACTTAATCTGTGGTAAACAATGTATGTGATATATTATTTGATCGGTGTTACATGTTTCTGGCCATGTTTTCGCATTTGCTTTCGGTATTCGATTGTTTGAGTATTGGTTCATCTTTTAGGAATCCGTTTCCAACACCACTAATACAAGGTAGGGTTTTTTGTGACAAAAAAAAAGTTATTTTTTGGGAAAAAAATTATTGGTTTCACATTGTATACTTTTAGGTTCTTGATAGAATTTTCTCTGGAATCTATTAAAGATTTAAGGAATTAAGTGTTAGCTTTGTCAACTACTGTAAAAATTTCAATTTCTCCATTGTCGGAGATACATAGCTATTATTCTTTTGTATAGAGCGTGTGGGCTTTGGTGAAATTTTTTAATGAAAGTTTTGTTAAATGTCTTCAAGTCCACTCTATAATAGAAAGATAATAGCATTAAAGAAGCTATCGGATCGATTTTTTTTTTTTTTAATTGTATCCATAACATGACTGAAAAGATACCCAAAAAAGTGATGTGTATGGAATGAATGAGGTATTACTTTCATTTTAACTTAGGGAATTTGGAACTAGAGCAAAATTAATGATACTCATAAAGATACGTCTAGATGGAGTGTCTATAACATTTGATTGTTTCATAAAAAATCAACAATTGAAAAGAAATTTTCTCGATTTTTTACTTTTTTGTATCATTTATGAAAATTAGTCAATATTAAATATTTTCATATTGACTAATTCCTGCATTTACATAATTTT